>NW_026926036.1:0-105075 GCF_032062105.1 Saccostrea cuccullata | reverse complement strand
CACAAATTCCTTTTAACAGTGAAAGGGTCCCTCCCATACCCCTCCCCTGTAAAAATATGAAGGTCTAAATATGGGATCTTCGATGTTAACCAGACCCCCGGGCAATGTACACTTATTAGGAAATACATATAATACAATTATAAGGTTTTTTTTTAAATTTTCCTCGGGCTAGCTAAATGGGTTCCCGGTCTTGTAACACAAATTCCCTTTGACAGTGGAAGGGTCTCTCCCAAACCCCTCCCCTGTAAAAATATGAAGGTCTAAATATGGGATCTTCGATGTTTACCAGACCCCCGGGCAATGTACCCTTATTAGGAAATACATATAATAGAATTATAAGGGTTTTTTTTTAAATTTTCCTCGGGCTAGCTAAATGGGTTCCCGGTCTTTTAACACAAATTCCCTTTGACAGTGGAAGGGTCTCTCCCACACCCCTCCCTTGTAAAAATGTGAAGGTCTAAATATGGGATCTTCGATGTTAGCCAGACCCCAGGGCGATGTACTCTTATTCAGAAATACATATAATAGAATTATACGGTTTTTTTCCAATTTTCTCCGGGCTAGCTAAATGGGTTCCCGGTCTTGTAACACAAATTCCTTTTAACAGTGAAAGGGTCCCTCCCATACCCCTCCCCGGTAAAAATTTGAAGATGTAAAAATACTTGGTATTGTATTTAACAGTTTTTTTTATCCAATTTTGACCAGGCTAGCTAAATATTCATCATTTTGGTCAGGCTAGCTGCATTGGTTTGGGGTCCTCAGTCGTCTTCTTTAAGTGAAGTCTTTGCTTTTCTTCTTAAACACGGATTATAATGCGTTTTTAAAGTTTTTTGAAAAAAAAATTATTAGGACATTTACGGTAATTTGAATAGCGAACGGCAGACAGCCTGCGGTTCGCCATTCGAATAGCGAATAGCGAATAGCGAATAACCGTCCAACTTCTGATTGCCAACTGAAACACACCCCGTACTGGAGCTGTGAAGTGTCCATAACTTTCATGGTAAGCGTTTCCAAGATTCAGAATTATTTTATCAAAAACAACCGTGTTCCCAGCCAAATATTCCGTATTAAGCGTTAATGCCGCCGTGAAAGCAATTGGACCTTGACCTAAAGAATGAAAAAAATATATTGCATTAATTTATTTTCTGTTGAGGTAGGATTCTTCTCTGGATTTTGACCAGATGAAATATTCAAGTATTTTTGCTTATGCGAATTATATATTTGGATGAAAGAGATTAAAAGATCTTTTTTCTTTTTTTATTACAAGTGTACAACTTCAAAAAAAAAAGGTTAACCGTGTTTGAAAATAAGCAGGGACTATATTTTTGGTGAAATGGTGGCATATGGAAATATCTGCTTTTCTGCCTCTTAATTTATTACAGAACAATGAATTTAGTTATAATTTTTACACAATCAAAGACTTGAAGAAATTTACAAACTAATTTAATGTAAGTTTAATTAATAATAAGGGACTTAACTTTCAAAATAAATCAAATAAATATGATTTTTCAAACAAACTAGAACTATATTCGCTTTTAAATGCTTCCAATCTTAGTACATATTTGAGCCAAAACCTGTATTTTTTCTCTCTTTTTATGGAAAAAGAAAAACATTCAAATCTTTTGAACTGCAAGTAAGGATTGTGTGATTGACTTTAGTATTTTTGTATTCTTGATGTCTAAGAAAAAGGTTATGATCTTGACATGACCTTGCCTCTAATATAAAATGGTCAAATTTAATCTCACTGATACCTTCAATTAGTGATATTGTCTTCAGAATTCTTTGAAAATTTCATCAATTTTTAAATACAAATTTTTGCAATATGAGAATACTCCTACCTTAAATAAGGAATTTGTTTATTTCAGTTTATTTTCAAATATCTTTCCATTTCTATTTCGTCTAATAATTTTTCAGGTTAAATGGGCATGGAAGCCAGTTAGTGCAAGGTAGAAACAATATTTTATCTAGCAGCCGCCAGATACATGTAACTTCCTGGCGGTAACAAATAAAAAGATATGGATGCTGCTAGATAACTTATTTTTATTTTGCAGCCGCCAGATAAAATAATTTTAGTAGCATAAATATAACATGTGTTTTCTCTTATGGACTTTAACTGTCGATATACCTTGGTATTCTAATTGTATGTAGGTTTGCCATTTTAATCAGCATAAATATGTGCAAAATCACTAAAATACGATACGTTTTTAAGTATTTGACCTAGTAAAATTACTAAGTTGCTATGTATTTCTCTTATGGACTTTAAATGTCGATATATTCTAATTGTATGTACGTTTGCCTTTCAAACCAGCAAGAATAATTTGTAAGGAATACATGTATTTAAAATAAACTTACTTTGTGTGTTGAAATTTGATTTCAGATGACTTGTTTCGTTTTTCAGTTGATTAATCTCATTTCTGTTGTTAGTTGCCGTTTTACGGTTTTCAGCGACCATTTGATGAAGACTAGTATTCAGCTGTTGAACAAGCTGTTTCAGGTGTGCAATTTCATTCCCATGGTTCGTCAGATTCAAGCAGAAACACAATTTTCCACACAGTCCGACAACAAAAAGTACTGTTAAAGATGACATTTTGCACAAATATTCCTCTTTTAAAAATTGGACACGAACGAAGCAAAAAAGTTCAGAGGTAATAAATCTTTTTTTCCAGACAAATGGCTTCTCTACATTCATGTACGACACTTAGCAGCATAGGTATTCAAGAAGTTATTTTTTATTATTGATAAAGACAAGAGGCCAGGCCGAGGAACCACATCGCCCACCCGAGCACGTTAAAAAAGCAGTCATTAGTTCAGTGTGGACAAGTTCAAGTAATTATACATGATGTATAAGTGACCCCAACTTATTCAGGGGAAGGGGTCATAATTGGAAAAACCTTCAATTTACATTACTTCAGGATGTTTCCATTTAAATTGACCAATAATGGCTTGCTGTTCTTGGGAAGAAGATTTTTTAAAAGATATTCTTAACTACTCCTATTCCTATTTTAAACTTTGATAGTCCACTGTGCCCCGACCCTGCCCTAGGGGGGCATGATTTTATCAAATGTGGATCGTCAGTACTAAAGGATGCTTCCGTTTAAAATGACCAGGCATGACTTGGCTGTTCTTGAGAATTTCCAATAATCTCAATGTATGTAAAAATTTGATCGACTATTGTGGCAACTACCTTAACTCCGAAGGTCATAATTCGACAAAATTTTATCCATAGAATAACATCTGAGAATGTTTCTATATAAGTTGTTTTTTCTGGCTCATTGGTTTCTGAGAAGAAAAGTAATTTCTAGCAATGTCATTTAAGTTTCACTAATTCGTAATTATATCCCCTTGGAAAAAGGCCTGACCCTTTTTATACAAACACAAATCCCATTTGACCAAGGATACCTACTTCATGGCAAGTTTGGTTGAAATTAGGCCTGTGGTTCTGGAGAAGAAGTAAATATTGGTAAAGATTAACGACAACGAAATTTTAACCTGGCTGGTGGGAGGATTTTTAAACGAAATTGATCTTCTTTAGAAGAAAAGCTCCATTTCGAGATATACAAAAATGATTATATTTTAAATCTAAAATGTATGGAATTTTTTTTATGTGAAATGATAGTTGATACCTTAAAATATTATATCTAAAAATGAAGTTATATCTGACGGTTTATTTGTTGACCCCCAACCTTCTTAATCATAAAAAAAATTCACAGACACTTTAGCCTCGACTGACGTGAGCTAAACATTGCTGCTTTGAAGAAAAAATAAGAGCTATACATATGTAAACATTGTATTATTGAATTTTCTTTTTCAGGAGATGCATGTATTTCTTTTGTAATAATCAGGTGAATAAAATATGGAGATAACAAACATTTTCAAACTCAATAGCCCATTCAAGCAATACAGATCAGGAACAGAGCAGGCACTGGCATGGACCTCGAAAATGATTGATTGATTGATTGATTGTATATTGTTTAACGTCCCATTCAATAATTCTTTATCGTGCCAACGCCTACCGTGACACCGGACCTACGTTTTTAAGGTCATATCCGAAAAACCCGTGACATTTACTTCTAATGCCCAGCGCTTGGCGAAGAACAGTCACTACCTATATGTATGTTTACGTCTTAGGTTTAAAGCGGCGCTGCGATTGAGAATCGACCCTCGAAAAGATCAAAGTCAATACAAAATATCAACATCTATTTGTCTAATATCTGTCTCATTACTCGTAATCTTTCGTCTTTAGAGAAGAACTGCAGTGTTTGCTTAAATAAGTCGTAGTACATGTACTAGACATTCTTAGGTAAAAAACAAAAAACAAACAGGCAGCCACATACCAACGGGGAGGGGGGGGGGCAAAGGCCGCAACTTTTTTCAAACATAACTTTTAATATAGCAAATGTTCATTGATTGGGAAAATTTCCTTTTTTTCTTGTCAACTTTTTCAGGTAAGTAAAAAAAAATTGTATTTGCCCCTATCCCTTTCAAAAACGATGCTACGTCACTGAAAAAGAAATCAGGTTTAATTTTTTAGCATAAGGACTGTGGATCTTTTTCAAGGATATAGTATGAGGAAACCTTGAAAGTCCACTGGGATCATAAAAACTCTTCCTTCCAAAAACCAATACGCAAGAAAACATAAAGAGAGAGAGAGAGAGAGAGAGAGAGAGAGAGAGAGAGAGAGAGAGAGAGAGAGAGAGAGAGAGAGAGAGAGAGAGAGAGAGAGAGAGAGAGAGAGAGATCTGTTACTTTTTAGATGTATACATGTTATAAGATTAAATTTGTCCAATTCATGCCGTATGTATGGTTATGGTGTTGCGGAAGACTGAGTAAATTAACTTTAAAATATATAGAGAAACATAAAACAAAAATTCTTAATGAAAACATGGTAATGTATTTCCAATAAAGAAAAAATCAATCCACGACACTCTTCCTAAAATGGGTCTAAGATACGCTCTAAATTTGAAAGAGGGCTAAACAGAAAACCAGAATGTTCTTCTTAATAACAAATGGTTTGTAATCCATAGTATAAATATGCATGTGACCAAATTTAATAAAAATTCAATTTTATACTAGACTTCTTGTCAAGATACATTAAACAACACTGATTAAAGTATAACGCAGAAGTATATTAATTTTAACAAGAAAGCATTTCTCTTAATTATGAAATTACTTCAATTAAATCAGTTATATTCTAACATGCAATGTTAGAATTTAGACTTCTTGAAATTTTATTACAATTACTGAATCAGAAATCCACTGAAATACAATAATAAGACTCGTCTAAATTTGCAGTTCTGGTAGCCTTGACAAAAACAACATCGGCTGCTTCTAACTGCACTACAACAATGGACGACGAGGAATAGAAGGTACCACTTCTTATATAAAGCATTGACAACACCTGGTTTCCGTTTCTCATCAAAGCAAAATAAGATTCTTTCCCGTCGTTTAACAGCGATACAGCAAACTGGTAAACACCTCTTACTGGAGCTGTGAAGTGTCCATAACTTTCATGGTAAGCGTTTCCAAGATTCAGAATTATTTTATCGAACACCACTGTCTGTGCAGCAAAGAGGTCAACATCGTGCGATAGTCTTGCTGTGAAAGCTATTGGGTCATGGCCTGAATTTTAATGAATTAAGTCATTTTTGTAGCATTTCAAATTTCAGTATATTACATACAGTGGACTGTGTAAACATGCTTACATATGAATACAAATTTCTAAATAAGGCAAGCTACTGACAACTTAGTTGATGATACAGTGATATCAACAGACCATTTAAGCTGCGCTCAAGATCTTAACTGCGAACATAGCAGCTAGGTGTTAGATATCTATCTCTATTAAACGGACAGCTAGCTTAGCCGCTATAAGTGTCAGATTTCAGAAAAAAATATCCGTAAAAACTTATTTTTCAAACACAAATATACGAGATGTTAATTTACATTTTAATTCCCTTAAATGTAGAAAATTATACTCTTTTTGTTAAAATCTTGTGTGTTAGGTACAAGTAGTTGTAATGAAGAAAGCAAACTTTGATTTGGTACCTCAGTATTAATTTTTTGTGCTAGCTCTTCCTCCGTAGCGGCTAGGTTAGCTCTCCCTTCAAGGCTACGTAGCAGCTATGCTATTGAACGTACTCCATTAGAATGATCGTAGCAAAAATAATCTACAGTTTTCTTTTTTTATTATTATGATATCAGGGAACTAGATAATAAGAGAGAAGTGTTGCCTAAATATTTTTAAACATACTTAGTTCAACCAAGCCTCTTTCGTTACTTCTCACTAAAATATTGACAGAAGTGAAGGAAAAACTTCAAGAGTACTGTACAACTATATATTCAAGAAGTGGTGTAAATCAGATGTGGATACTTAAAAATTCTAAAGAACTTTTGGACAATTTGAAATCACAAGACTTAACAAAAATCAACAGCATAAAAAATTACGACTTTTCAACTTTATACACAACAATTCCCCACGACAAATTAAAATCCAGGCTTTTTGATATCATTGACAGCTGCTTCTTCAACAAAAATGGAACTCGTAAGTTTACTTACCTCGTCATTGGTCATTTGAAAAATTATTTTGTTAAAACAGATTCTGATTGCACACATAAGTACTCTGAAGTTGACATCAAGAAGATGCTTGAGTTTCTGATTGACAATATCTATGTGGTTTTTGGAGACCAGGTATTCCAACAATCTATTGGAATTCCCATGGGTACAAATTGCGCTCCGTTATTAGCAGACTTATTTTTATATTCATATGAAGCAGAATTTATGCAAAATCTTTTGCGTGAAAAGAAGAAAACACTTGCTGTGGCCTTCAACTCGACATTTAGATATATCGACGACGTATTGTCAATTAATAATGATAATTTCCATTCCTACGTCGACACGATATATCCTGGTGAGCTTGAGATAAAAGATACCACAGAGTCCGACACTTCTGCTTCATACTTGGATATTTTACTTGAAAAAGACACTAATGGTAATCTAACAACCAAGCTATATGATAAACGTGATGACTTTAACTTTTCTATCGTCAACTTCCCTTACTTATGCAGCAATATACCTTCATCACCTGCATACGGAGTATTTATATCTCAGTTGATTCGATACGCAAGAGCATGCTCTACGTATGAACAATTTCTTAAACGAGGTAAATTATTGACAAGCAAGTTGATGAAACAAGAATATCAACAGTCTCGTTTAAAGTCATCATTTCGTAAATTCTATGGTCGATACAATGACCTTGTCAGCAAATACAATTTATCATTGAATGAAATGCTGACTGACGTTTTTCATACCAATTGTTAGTCCATTATTTATACACTGAATTGACCACGGATTTTTTCCGTTATTTCCTGATTATGACAACGAGCACATGGCGGGTGTGACCGGTCGGCAGGGGATGCTCACTCCTCCATGGCACCTGATCCCACCTCTGATGTTTCGGAGGTCCGTGTTTGCTCTGCTCTTATTTTGTATATTTGTTTAATGGACGTTGAGATTGAATACTGTTCGTTATTTCCATATCCTTCTTAGTGCGTTGATTTTTGTTTTCAGGAAACTTGTTTCTCTTTTCAGTTGATCAATCTCGTAGTTAACAGTGTGTTGAAGACTGGTGTTGAGTTGCTGTACGAGTTGCTTCAAGTGTTCAATATCATTCCCAGAATTTGTCACATTTAAGCAGATACACCTTTTCTCAAGTAGCCCCAAAACAAAAAAATACAGCTAAAGGCGACATTGCTGCTCAAAATTTCCAATGTTCAAAATTTGAATAAATCCTAGTCGCAAATTTTTCAGAGGTGCGCTTTGGTAAGTATAACTTAGAGCTAAATGTATGGATATTTATATAGGTTATTTGCATTTATATTTCACCAATAAAATATTGCTAATTTGTTCATATTCATCATAGATGAAAAAAAAATAAAAAGTAAAAAAAGTACTTTAAACATCCTTTTTAAGTTATTCATGTAAATAACAACATTATTGGTAATCCCTATATGCCAAGCAAATCAAACACGTTCTATGCCTATTGTGAAGTGATACTCGTAAGCTTATGATTTTGAAGCACAACGAGTCATTTTAATATCTTTGATTTAATTAGCCAACTCCCCATTACTTAGTATTAAGCTAATTTGAACCCTCGTCGTAAGTGAAGTTTTATGATCAAAGAATCCAGCGTCCGTCGATCGTCTGTAAAATAACATGTATTATCAACCTCTTTAGAGACCCATTGGAACAATTTCAACTTAACTTGCCACAAAGCATCATTCGGTAAAGGGGCTTTCATTTGTTCCCGGGAGTGCCACCCCCTATTTCAAGGGAATGTAATCAATAATCACTAAAAGTCGTGTAATGTTTAGTGGCATCTTTTAAAACTTTTCTTTCCAAGAACCACTATATAAGACAAAAAATGAAATTAAAGTGAAAATTAACTTCATTTTATGGATCTACTAAGGATTCAACTTTGTTAATATCATAATTTTCCGGGTAGATCGGGGCCATAAGAGGGGAGTCAAAGTTTTCCAAGGGATGATCAAAGTTTACTATGTAACATACGAGTAACTATATGCCTTGGGAAAAATCGTCATCAAAATCAAGAAGAAAATGGATACAATTATTTATATAGGTATGTAAACATTCCCATGTAGTAAATATTCAAGTTTGCTTGTATCAGTTCTCCACTGTACAAGGCTGGACGGGCTAAGTCAAATTTTGACAAAAGAATAAAAAGAAAAAATATTTTTTTGACGTATTCTTTTATTATGGAGGAGTTGTCGATGCGAAATTAAGGTGTTTTGTAAATTCGGAAATTGAATGGCATTATCTGGTACATTGTATTTTATTTTTTTTTTCTTTCAATGATTTTCTGTTCGTATTTTAAGAAATGATTAAAAACGTAGTTCAACTTAAAATCTTTATTTGATTTTTTAATCAACAATGTAGTTTTTTTCATCTCAGCCCAGTTCCTAAAAAATATTAAAAATTAATCAATTACATATTATGAACATATATAAAATACAATATTTATCCCGAATAAAGAAATATCCATGTTGTTTCAAATTAAAAAACATATGAAATATAATACATGTACATATAAACCTTCTTTAGAACTTTATTATTCAAAGATACGAATTCTCTTGTTAAGGTCAGACGAGACGTTCATCAATATCTGTTTTGTATATCTTCGTAATGTATGAAAAATATCCAAAATTTTAATAACATTCTGATTTCTAAACCACTTTCTAAACGTTTTTACAAAGTCCAAACACTTAAACATTTGAAATTGGAAAATTATTTTTCTTCCCAAAAGGATTATACATGTATAAGGAAAACTACCCCTGGTATCTTGCAGAAAGGCCTGGTAAGGTACTCAATTTTTTGTGAGCAAACATGTTTAAGTAGCAATACTTCAACGACAAAATCTTTGAAAAATTTATCTTTTATAAAGTAACGTCTCGTCTGTCCTTAAATTCAGATATGTATGAAGTATCTCGCTATTTGTTATGTTCTTTGTCGGATTTACAGGTAATATACTATATAATATCATATAAACTTACAATTCCCTGGCATATGGTGCAGTGCTTGCAGATATTACACAGGTTCATCTCTTTCAGCTTACCGGACCTATAACTTGAGATCCCATAATTCACTGCAGCATGAATAAAACAAAAAATAATATAAAGTATTAAAGTTTTCGTAAGAAATTTGCTTGCCGTCAATTGATTTCTAGTTCTAGATTCCCTTAAGCATGTTCAGTACCTTTACCAGTTTTTAAATTTATTGTGCACAGCACCGAGGAACTTTTGCGAGAAGCACTGACTTTACAGTTGATGGTTTACTATGACATTTAAGGAAACTCTAAACACGAACAGAAACTGCTTTTTGGATTTAAGGAAACTACATACTAGTGTATCATATTAAGGTGTGCATATTAAGACTTTTTCATTCATTTATAACATAAGGTACCTGCTTAGTTAATTCCGCTGTAAATGTTCAAAGATAATGGACTATTTCTGAGCAGAAATCACTGTTATTTACTTACATTGGGAAAATTATTGAAAATAATGAATTCAATTACTTATTCGTGGTCTAATATAATGCTAAATATATTTTTAATCTTTTACAAAACGTGTAATTAACAATTTTAATAATTTTATTTCAAAGGGCAGATCACCTCTAACTTCATAAATCTACCCTATAAGTACATTTGTGTACAACTCTTCAGTGCGCAGTGTTTAGACCTTTCTTAAACCCGTATCATTTATGGAGGTACAGAATTAATAATGGGTAAAAAACCATTCTTGGAGTCAAAAGTATGGTGTTTTGGGCATCGGCATGTGAAGGGTATAAGTTTATGGTAACTTAAAGGTGGTTTTCGGATTCTTCATAAGCCATTTATATGTGCTTTTTTCAGCACGTTATTTTCGTCTGGAATTAAATATTCAGCTAAATATTTTTATCGAAAAAGAGCTTCCGTACATTGTCGTTGTGCAAAAGTAGACCGTCGACTGTAAAAGTCAGTGGTTTTCTTAAAAGTCCACTAGTGTTGCTCGGTAATCACGTTGCATTGCACATATCCTCTCGACAATTTTTATTTGCCTCTATCTTCAGGTTTAGAATAATACATTTATTTAGATAAAAATCCCTCTTACCTGGTTCATAATAATCATACACTGTAATAGGAATCGCCTGTGACTCCGTAACTTTGTCCACTCTGTTAGCTGTTACGTCAAAGCACACTTTGCTTCCGCGAAGCTTTAAAAAAAAATGCATGCATGCGTGAATAGCATTGAAAATGCCTGATAACCTTTAATATGTTAACAGAGTAATAAAAATGGAGTACTTTACATTTTTGAAATACAGCACTACTGCATCAGAACTTTTTTCTTTGTGTTCGAGACCCCGGGCCCTGGTTTTTGTGAGGTCACCCACAAACCCACAAGGGACTCCAACCTCTGCAACCACCATGCCATTATCCTTATTGTCCTTCCTCCTGAATTTTGTTTTATGAAAATAAGAAATAAATAAATGCTTTATCTTTTTTCAGACATGTTCATGTACAAAAGGTAAAAACAAACAAACAAACAAGTAGAACGATCACAATCTAAAATATTAATCTCATAGAAAAGATCAAAATGTCTTTGGTTTATTTGTTAACACAGATCGTTTTAATGAAGCGAGTAATACTTCGGAAATGTATTTTATTCTGTTTTAACAAAATACAATATATGCATGAAATCATGAGAAAAACATTATAAAACGCTTTATTTTAATTTTATAAATTGTAAATTTACTTGGTGGACGTTAAAGCAAAACATCATATATTATCATGATTTAAATGTGCATTTACCTCAAGCGAATAAATTCAAAGCTTACAACATGATGTTACCTTATACAGACATTTACGGTAATCTTGTCAAAAGTTTGCTTTGAAGGGTTGATACTTGTTTTAATTTCGAATGCAGAGTCCTCGCTTTTCATCACATTATATTTTACAACAGTCTGAAAATATCCCATCATATATTATTTATATTCCTTATTTATTCACTAAAATTAATGAAAAAAGCTATTGTAATGATAATTCTGTACATACATCAACCAGAATTAATCCTTTCCCTGAAGTCTTTATTTCCACATTGCTTGTACTGTTACCAAGCTGAAAAAGTATATGTACTGATGCATTATAAAATTTTCATATATCCAAAGATATTGAATATATAGGAGTTTTAGGGTATCAGGTTTTCTTAGTGCATTTATCTTAACTTTGCACAAAATATTACCCTAAATGGGGAAAATGAGAAAAAAAAACAAATACGATTCTTTGACTTAGTTTGAACTAGGTAATTTTGATATATTCTTTGATTGTGTGTTGTCCCAATGGTCCCACTATGGAATCAAACTAGCATACAGAAATAATTTTGATAATTTTCAAGAACTTTTAACTTAAAGACAAGTTTAGATGGATATGTAAATGGTTTTTTTTCTCATGAGAATGCCAATTCAGTTGATTATTAATGTATAAACCTATGAATAACAAAAATTTTAGTTGCAAAAAGGAGTTATAGAGAAAGCTAAGAGATTGATAAATTGATATCATAATGTGTTATCTCGCAAATTTTAATATATATATGGGATATACATCCAAATAAAACTATCAAATGGACAGATTAAACAAAGTTACCTCCATTCTCTGTATGAGTTGTTTGTTTTGCTGCGTAACATTAAATGTTTTTTCAGTTGATCCACTTTTCACCTTCACTTGTGCATTTAAAATTGATTGCTGTAACATACTGGAGAATCTTGAGAGTGCATGAAGTGATACGACCGTGTCCTAAAAAGATCAAAATAAATCAATAAACATGTAAAAGATCATGTTTGTACTGAGAATACGATGATGCATTCAATATATATTAAGTAATTAATTCAAGGTTTTAAAAGTGTCTGAGAATAAACGGAATCTCAATTTGTCCTTTTTCGGGTACATCCTGTAATACATTTTTTTTTGTAAATGTACGAATTACAACTGTGATCTGTCTAATTAGCAAAAAGCAAGAAATGTTAGGATAATGAACAGTCAGCAAGCTAACTAAGGTCCTTTGGAAAATTACAAATCAGGAGCAGTGCAAACACAGACCTAAAAAATATTAGAATTTGAGTAAGCAACCCCCATCGAGCAGTAACTCCCGCCTCGTGCTCTTGAGAAAATTTGAAAAAAAAATCTGTATACAACGCAAGGAATTGAAATTGCTAAATAATTTGTATGGAAAACATAAGTGAATATTGGCCTTAAATCTTTGATGACAAGGCCATTTTATCAACTTTAAACTTTGCAAAATAGTGACTTTTAACATTCTCTAGCTGCCTCTTTTCTTCAATTACTGTTGATTTATAAACGAGACAGTTGATGTTCTAGTAAAATATCCAAACTAAGCAGATATGCAAGACTTAATGATATCTTTTATTTTGAGTTCAAAGGGACATATCAATTCAAAGTATATAGGAATATTTGTTTGTTGCTTAACATCTCTCTCGAGAATTTTTCACCCATATGGAAACTCCACCTCTTGCCGGTGGAGGGCTGCAAATTTATACATATACTCGGCACTCAGTGGCATTGGACAGCGAGTGATCTTTGTCGTGAAAACACCTACTGCGCCACGGGCCCATGGTTTACGTAAAAGAGTCGATCTTCGATTTGAACCCGCGACGAAATTATCAACTCCTTATTTGGCGAATCTAGAACAGACGCTCTAACCACTGCACCACGCGGACGACATGTTACAATCCAGGAATCAATACTTTCTCTTCGTATCATCTTTTTTATTTAATAAAATGATTTTGCAAATAATCAATGACTAGCTTTGTAAATTTGCAAGATTTATTTTAATAAAAAATAAATGTCTTTGAAGTCAAAAAGTTATCTCAAGGAATTGCTGTCTAAAGTGTATTTTTTGATTTTATTGATGTTGAAATGCAGTGAAATTTAAATTTTTGCTAGGTTCCTTGGAGAAATTAATTACCCAAATCCGAATGTATCTGTCTTCTTTGAATATTATAGACAGTGATATAATTTCATCATTATTATGACATACATGACATTGTACGAAACAAATGAATTACCTGTGTAGAAGTAAACCCTCCTTGGGGGTTTCGTTGGGAAACAAGCCACTTCATTATTTTCATTCCCTCCGTAATGTCTCTTCTCTCAGAAAGATATAATAGTGCATAAGCAGACGTTTCAATGTCAATCGGTCTTGCTCTAGGGTTTGGGGCTTGCCAGCTAAGTTTTTGTTTGTACACTTTGCTTCCATTGTCTTGCCAAAACAGATAGTCACCTAAAAATATATACCTGATATGCTCATTTTGTTATCTTAAAAGGAAATCAAAACTTTCTTTATTGTTTATCACAATAAAGTAATAATATTATGTAATATATTTTCATTACCAATTGCGCTTCGTTATTAGCCCAGCAGGCACACAACAATGAATGAAACTTTGAATCAACGTTGATTATATATGTTGATTCAACGTTTAGTTTATATTAGATTTTGAAAATTGAGTTCAACGTTGAAATCTTAACGTAGAATCAATGTTGAAAATCAATGTTGATTAGACATTGAATAAACGTTAATTCAACGGTTTTTTTTCTTCATTTTTTCCGGGAGGTGGGAGGTGATCACAACTTACTTAAAATTTCAACCGTTTTATTGCAGATTTACTAAGATGCCTTCATAACTCTTTAAGGGATAGCGACCCTCTGATAAGACAGATAACTTTCAAAGTACTAAATATGAATACTACTCACATTTTTCTTAATCAGTTTCCTAATTGAGACTTCTAGATCTGAGTAGTCAATTTGATGAAATTTAACATACGATAGAAACATTACTTGTATTTGTTTTGCCAATTTCTTTGTAAATGTTTTATTATATTTAACAGTAAAAAATCCAAAATCAAAAGTCTTATAAATTGAATAAGTTGCATGTATCTTTCCACGACCATTTTAAAAATGGTTTAATGGTTTAAGTACTTAATACATTATTTTTATTAGTATGACATTTTTTTCACATGAAGAAATATTTAGAAGAAAGATAACTCCTCATCACAGATATATTTTTTACTTACAACCACATACAACATTGTGATTTTCTGGCTTAGGAAGCATCGCTCCATGATGTTTTCTAACATGATTTAAATAGGTTTTATAGTAAGTATTATTTTCATATGCACCACATATATTTAATTTAATGTTGTGATAATAAATCGTTACTCTATCTATTCTCTGTGTTCAATTTCGTCACATCATGATCCGACATAAAAATCCTTTCTGAAAAAATAAGCAGTGCTTTATACTTCAAACTATTTTCCATGTGGCTCTAACGTTATTGTTGCTTATGAATGTGTAAAATTCCTATATTAACCATCCTTGTTAGCTATATAAAGGAGTAATGATGTCTGGTAGTGCGACTTTGTCAAGTCCGACCTCGTTATGGTCCGACAGTGTTATAGTCCGACACTATTATAGTCCGAATTATCTATCAGCGAAAAATAGGATTGGTCCGCTCAGCGAAGATGCAACGTTAAATCAATGTTGGCAATTCAACTCAATTTGAATTCATTGTTGAATCAACGTTACATTTTCAAAGTTGAATAGTCAACGTTGAATCAAAATTGTATCTAGATTTATCAACGTCTACACCCAACTTCAACAAATATTCAACGTTTAAACAACGTTGTGTGCCTGCTGGGAGCAGACCTGATTTTGTATTCATATGAAGCAGAATTTGTGCAAAATCTTATACGTGAAAAGAAGAAAACACTTGCTGTGGCCTTCAACTCGACATTTAGATATATCGACGCCGTACTGTCAATTAACAATGGTAATTTCCATTCCTTTGTCGATACGATATATCCTTGTGAGCTTGAGATAAAGGATGCCACAGAGTCTGACATGCTGTTTCATACTTGGATATTTTACTATAAAAAGACATTAATGGTAATCTATCAACCAAGCTCTATGATAAACGCGATGACATTAAATTTTCTATCGTCAACTTTCCTTCTTATGCAGCATTATACTTTCAACACCTGCATACGGAGTTTATATGTCTCAGTTGATTCGATACGGAAGAGCATGCTCTACGTATGAACAATTTCTATAACGAGGCACATTATTGACAAACAAGTTGTTGAAACAAGAATATCAGCAGTCTCCTTTAAAATCATCATTTCGTAATGTCTATGGTCTATACAATGACCTTGTCAACAAATACAATTCATCATTAAGTCAAATGCTGACTTTTTTTCATACTAATTGTTATTCCATTATTTATACACTGAATTGACGATGGATTTTTCCGTTATTTCCCGATCGTGACAAGGAGCTCTCGGTGTGATCGGGTGGGGATGGTCATTCCTCCATGACATCTGATCCCAACTCTGATGTTTTGGAGGCCCGTGTTTGCTCTGCTTTTGTTTTGTATTGTTTTATGGATCTTGAATGTTGTTCGTTTTCTCCATATGTTTCATTGAAAAAAAATATAATAATTTTAGATGCATAATTTATCAATGACATGTACCTGATTCCTTTGACCTTCCCTTTAAAGTAGCGTACAACTGTCTCGCTTTTCTCTGGTATCCGGCCTTTTGTAAAACATAGCTCGTAAAAGCCATTCCGTGATTAGTGTTCTTTAAATCTCGCATAACACTGGACCTGGTTAAGTATTGCCCTGCTTTTCTCTTTGCAATCGCCATTTTTTTCTGCATTTAATATTAAGTAAATTGCAAGAAAAATCCTTACAAACAAAGAAATATTGCAGCTTCTAGTAAATCTCAACCAAGTCCCTATCCTTACTCATCACCAAATTACAAGTTGCTTGGGAAGAAATATTTTGAACACATTTAAAAAGTGGGGTACATGTAAATGAAATGTTGATTATTAATAAAAAAAAACATAAAAAAAAAATTTTTTTTAAAACCAAAAAAAAAAAAAAAAAAAAAAAAAACAAACAACCGAAGAACCTTTGGAAAATTTAAATTCTCAATTTTTTTTTCAAAGATCATATTATTAAAAAATAGTATGTTTGATATCAGAGACAACCTAATAAAAATGAAACTATTAAATTTTATATCAGGTGAATGGTTCTTTTAAAAACATACTTTGTTAAAATCATTTTAGTTTTACATTCAAGTTCTCTGACGATAAAAAGATGAATGAATTCCTCATTGTATTTTTATTATAAAGCAGGCAGTCCTTCGTAACCAGATCATCAAACAATCAATTGAAATTCCAATGGACACTATTTCACTTCTTCATTAAGCGATTAAGGTTTTATTTTTTGAGAAGTTATTAGAATTTATTAAAAAGCTCTTGTATGAGTAGTAGAAACTCAACTCAACAATTAGATTTATTCACGGCGTTTTATGAATTTAAAACATTAATATTTCTTTCATTTATATGGCAACTCAATATATTTCAGTAGACTCGAAATAGGATCTAGACATTACAAAGTCCGCCACATCTGTTTCATATTTTGATTTGTTTACTGTATATATATATGGGCGAAAAAATGGCCAAAAACAATAACTGTATAAACAAAATGAATAAATCTAGCTTGATTACTTAAGGTATATTTTAATATCTTTAGCAGATAGAGTGTTTCAACTGATTGAATACGCTATAGCAGGCTCTGAATACGATGAATTTTTAAATCGAGGCGATCTACTAAAAATTTGATTCATCAGCCGGGTTCAAAAGATATTTTTATTATTCTACGGTCACTATATACTATAATGCAATTCATTCTACAAATAACCTATCATTGAATCGAAATTTTGTCTTGCGTTCAATTCGTTATTTCATTGCTTTATACCAATATGACTGCAAGGTATTCCATTCACCTGATCAGTACTTAATTTATCAATACGATCAATTCATTACTTGACGACTCTAGAAAAAAAGCTCTATCCACTTCGCCACGCGGGAGACTTAATAATTTGAATGTATCATATACATGTAAATAAGAATTACTTGGAAATAAAATTTCGGATATATGAAGACTCATTATCTTTCATTGTCATTTGTTTGTTATACGCATGTCATTTTGATACATAATTTCTTTTAAACATTTTTCATGAATGAATGAAGCCATTTGATAATATTTTCCTTGAATTTGTATTTTGAAGAAAAATTAACTACCGGAAAATATTATCGCTTTAATTTTGGAAAGATGAGGAAACTTCTTATTATCCCTATTATTACTTGATCAAGAATATTTTCATTAACTGCAAACAATAAATTACCCTATATTCCCTAATATCTTTGTTTTCTAACAGAGTCAGTAAGACGTATGCTGTGATAGTAGCACGACTAGCTCTTACTCCTCCCTGTAAAATAGAGTAGAAATTGTAAGTATGAATTCATAAAAAAAATTCTTTAAATAATAAGATTAAACCTCCATCTGATCATTCATATTAAACTTTACCCATATCGATTATCAAGTAAATAAAATTTAATATAATCCTTGTTGGGCATTATATCTTGCGAGATAAAGTTTGACAAAATTTAACTCTTTCTTGAAAATATTTTTAACAGAATTATACTCATTTAAGATTTAAGATCCAAGCTTGAGTTCTTTTTTTCCAAAGGTTCAACAAACCGAAAAAAGAATTATATTTCATTTACCTGCATTTGATAGTGAATAACGTAGCCATGTTCTTGAAAAGAACCATCAATGTTTTGTTTGTTCAATAGCCAGTTTATGCCACGTGTAAATATATCTTTGTCAACAGGTACAAAAGAATCCGCCTGGTGAAAGCACAAAAGCACAAATGAAGTCAACCTGTAAGTAGAATACAAGAGATTATACAGTAAATTAAGAAGAAATTGACAATAATTTAAAGCAATATGAGCTGCAACTCTGATGTCAGAATTTTTTGTTGCAAAATTGTAAATAACTATTTCAATGAAAGAAAAAAAAAACAATGTTAATAAACTTTATTTGTTCATATTTGCGATGGAAGAACTATTTATCAGCAAAATTACATTATTGTCGTCCTGTACAATAATGTTTCTTATACAGAACTGTATAATTATTCGATTGAATATAAATTTAGTCTTTCTTCTGCTTTATTTTAGTCTAATTGATCATAAAGGATTAAATTACATACAATTTTCTCAAAATAACACATTTTAACATGTTTAACAGCAAAATAAAATTTTCAAAAATGCAGCTCATATTGCTTTATATAACTCCAAATAATAATAATTGACACTGTTAATGAAGTTTTCACAGATAAGACATTTCAATTCTACAAACTGTTGCTTGTGATGTTATTATTTTCTATGTTAAAAAAGATTTAATTAGCATGCTTGCTAAATTTCATATCCATGCATGCAAGATATATTTTAACTAATTTAAACTGTAGCCCTATCCTCAAGATTTAATTTTTGCAGGTTGAAGTGAATTTCGTTTTCTCTTTCACCTGTGCCAAAGGAATCTGAAACTTTATATATCGTCCGTCTGTCAACTTTAACATTTTTAACATTATCAAAACCAATAAACCAGCTTAAACTAATCTTCACACAGAGATTCAAGTTTGTTCAACGGAAGGGAAGCTACCCAAAGAAAACAAATAAAAGAAAGTGCTTTGTATTTTTCAAGCTCACATCATTGAATCTGTGGTAGAATTTGCCGCACTTTATTTAGAACAACAGGGTAATTATAAATCAAGAAGTAAACAACCATCGGTAACTATTTCAAAGTATTTTAATTTTGAATAAATATAATTATGATGTATTTCGCTTTATACTAGAGGGAAAAAATAAAAAAAAAATAAACTGAAGTTTTTCGTACCTTATTTTATAATATAAACTAACGTTTTCCATATTGATTGTTAGATCATTAAATACACACTGAATTGTCGACGGATATATCCGTTATTTCCCGGTCATGACAGGAACTACGCGGTGTATGCTAACTCCTCCTTCGCACCTAATTCCACCTCTGATGTTTTAGATTTCTGTGTTTACTCTGCTTCTAATTTGAAGTGTTTAATGGGATTTTGAGCCTGAAAACTGTTCGTTATCTCAGTATATATTTTAGATTTCTGAGAATCATCATAAATCTGCTTGCTAATTAAATTCTTAAATTGTGTCTTTATTGATACGTAAAGGTTATACCACGTGCTTCCATGTCTATCTCTATTTCCCCATACACTGAATGATCCATCAGACTTTTGCCATCTCAATTCATTGTCTATGCCTTGTGAAAAAAATATCGAATATTATCAAATCAAGAGCAAACAATTAATTGAAAACATATTCATTGCTCAGGAAAAATTTCTCTGAATTTACACCGTGTCTACTCCAGACTAGGGGTCAATTGCAAGTTATGTGCAATTTAACTTTGCTTAAAAAGAATGCTTTCAAGGTCTCTATTTCATATGAAGTACATGTATAACATTGTTACTTACGATTATGAATGAAAACACTCGACTAAAACTAACGAGCATAAATATGAAAATAGCAAAAATACCTCTGTTGATATTTGTTACTATTTTGGTTCTAACATCTGCTGACAATTGATTTGTTGACTTAAGGTAATGGATCACGTAAATATTAGGTGCAAGATACATCATAGTTTGTTCTCCACATCCACAGGGAGTGCGGATTAAATGACCAAGTCCACCTATAGTTGGCGCCATTATGTCTCCTGAAAAAAGTTGGAAGTTAAGGCTTCGCTTGATGGCCATATATGTATTTGGAAGAATGGGATGACTTTGTTTAGCAAAACCAAGCAAATATTTGCTCGGACAAATGAGATAAACAATTGAAAGAGATTTGATCAAATACATAAGCAAATCGTTTGAATTTATAAAGAAATATTCATATATTGTTTGGGCAATTCGAGGATTTTTTTGACTAGAGGAATTTCTTATTTGTTCGAATAAATTTCTAATTTGTCCGGTTTAATGTCTTATGTGTACAACAATAATCTAATTAATCCAAGCAAATATTATTTTTTCTATCTGGAAAAAACATTTATTTTTCGAGACTTTAGTAACAGTGCGAAGTTAGATCAAACTATAAATTTTGGTCACAACAAGAGGATGTAATACATGTAATTGTTTTTAAAAAATTACATTGAAAGTTTTATGACTACGCAGTTGGGTCAACCTAAAAGTTTTGATAAGATAGACATGAAAGGAAGATCAATCAAATAATTATATTGTATGTTTTTATAAAGTTTAGAAATTAGTAACGGTTAACACTTTGTCCTTTTGTAGTTCTCAACAATTGTCCATTTAGTGTCTCTTTGCAACTAAGTAAAAAAATTAATGTTTCATAGTCTAACAATAAATAAAGATTTAGAAATAAGTTCACTGAAAATAACATTTGAAACATGTTAATGTTCAAAATGAAAGTCCGAAAAGAAATATTGTAAAAAAAAAGGTCAATTCTGCACGGTGATAGTTTTAATAATAAATGTATTGGCAATATCTTGTAATTTATGCTGAAGATAAATGCGATGCCATAATAAGATTGCCAAAAATGCTGAACACGAAATCTAAAAGGTTTACAACAAGTGAACTTTTAAAAATTATTTAAAAATGAAAAGTTATAATTTACGCTCTCTTCTAACTAATATATTACAGTAAAACACGTTTAGTACGAACACGGATATAGCGAATTCACGGATATAACGAAGTTTTTCTGGGTCCCTGGCAAAATTCTTAACAAATCTTTGAAAAATTTTACGGTTATAACGAACTCTGATATAACGAATTTACGGATATAGCGAACTGATTTTGAATCCCGTTGAGGTTAAATATAATGAATTTTACATCTTTTATAACGAACTTTCAAAGATTTCAAAATTTGAATAATTGAACTGACTTTATTTTCTCTCAGCATTTTTATATAAAATTCAATTCATAATAAAACCTTGGTTATCGAAGGTATGTTTTTTAATATTTGCTTCCCTAACATATTTGATAGTAACACTTGAAGGAAAACATGCATATTGCGAATTCGCTATATATGGTTATACGAATTCGTTATACGGATATAACGAATTACGGATATAGCGAATTAAATTCACAGGTCCCCAGGACTTCGCTATAACCGTGTTTTACTGTATAACAAATCTTCAAATAATGATATTGTATATGATCAACTAACCATTGACATTTCAAAAAAAAATCTTACAATTCATTAAACTTGTCTTACCAAATCAGAAGGAGAAAACAAGTTTTGGTGTAATTATCGTTAAATAATTCGAAAACACATATTAGAATAGATGCATGTATAATTTCACCCTTTTTATTAAAAGCAGTGATGATAATATTTTAATGACTATGTTGAGTTCATATTACCTGTGATTGTTAAATATACGGATTGAGTTCCTTGTATTGCATGGCGTGGGAGTGTTATTGTAACAGTTTTTATAACCGATGACATTCTGTTACTCAATGTCAAAAAGTATGGAATGTTGTACAGTTGTTCTAAACCAGGTGCCTAGAAAGACAGGGAATGAATTGCATTTCTATTAGAAAGCAAATAAAAACCTTTTTACTCAGTTAAGCAGATTTTTTTTTAAATTTAACACACGTACGCGCACCCTCCCACCCATCCTCCTTCACACACTCTTATTAGAAATTAGGATGTATCTTAAACAGAATACTGACACAATAATCATTACGTTAAGCAAAATATTATATATACATGTACCTTTACATTAATTGGTTTTTGGATCCAGTCTAATACTTGAAAGGAATTCATTAGATCATACGCAACCACAGTTACATTGAAGTTTCCATATCTGTCCGCTTTTGGTTGTATTCCATGAAAATACACAGTCGAATTCCCACTAGCAAGCTTATTGTAACAAGGAGGTGAAATGGAAAAGGCGAAAATAGAGAAATCAAATATCATGATAGTAAGTACATGTAATATATTCATATTTATTTTTATTTAAAAAGTGCAATGTCATCTCATTTTCAATTGATCTGTAAAATGCATATAAAAAGTATTAATCCTTATCATTATATTTTACAGGCTCAGAAATGTGTAATGTATTAAAGCCGCTTAGTCCGTTTCTAATCGCAAAAAAATATTTCGATTTTCTTCTTGAAAAATAATTGTCCATGAATTGTTTCAACTTTTGTCAAATTATATCCCCAAAGTCCTTTTCCTTTAAAAGATATTAAAATTCAAAAGTAAAAAAAAATAATTTTTGTTAGGTCACACAAAAAATAATCCTATGTTGATATCGCGTGAAATCACCTTCGAAAAATTAAATTTATCGCTTACATCTCATGAAGAACAAACCCAAGCATTTTTGTTTTCACAACAAAGTGCTTATACCTATACACGGACAATATTTTAGCCTTTGTTACTAAACTTCCTATAAAAATCTTTTTAAAAAATGATTTTTCTTTATTCTTTAAATATGCATATTAATATCAAAATTACTATGGATTATATTCAACTAATTTCTTTTTTAATTTTTAAAAGATATATTATGACTTAGGCTTTTACTAACGAAAAAAAAGTACTCGGGTTTGAATTATGTTTATAATTAGATATGACCGATAAATGTATTTTTTCCAGGGTGACTTCACAACAGATCTTAAATTCCCGTCAGGAACTTCTGTTTGTCAATAAGGTTTTTAATCTATGTTTTCCTTGTAAGGATTGCTGTAATAAACTATTAAATCTTTTAATTTATTTTTATATATAATCTATGTAATGACGTACATGTACTTTGATTGTGTAAGATGATATGTGCCTGTTTCGGATTAAGCAGCTTTAAGTTATATATATTTTTCAAAGACATACCTGACGCGAGAAACCACTTGTTTCACTTTGAAACTGAATGTGGATATAAACCTTAAAGACATAATCAGACTTAATATTAATACACTTCTTTCAATTCACTTTGTTAAGGTCGTCTTTTTTCATACAAAATAATTATTCTCTGACTTCAACGCAGAAAATTGAAATCATACGAGGCTCTTTCTTTTGTTAAAAACAAAACTATGAAATCTTTACCATTTTTGTAACCGGAGAATTGTTGAACAAAGTAATTTTGACGACAGCACTGTTTCCAGCAACAATATAAGATGGCTTCTTTATTTCTATAAAGAATGGCAGGAAAACTGGAATCTATTTTCAGAGAAAAAACTTTTTTTTATTATTTCACCCATTTTCTACGATATAAATATTATGTGAACACATTAACACAATTTTCCCTACAGAGAGCTTGGTTCACTTTATGCATAAAATGCAGTAATCCCTGTTGAGATTCTGCTAGGCTAGATATTTGGACTGACGCCGTCGCAGAATCCCTGGACAACTATTAATAATTCATGTCTGGAGGTTAAGTCCCAACTTCAGACGACTATAGCAAGAATTATTCACTTAGACCACACTGTCGTTCGCTTCAATTAAGTCATTTAGTTGTTTATTTGACTCTCTGTCACTATTATTTCTACAAAGCTTACCGTTTAGGCATGTAAATCCCAACATAAAAATATTCACTGAAATCTCCGTTCAAATATGGCTCCCGTGACGAAATTGTTTACCTCCTCGAATAAAAGAGTTCCTATAGTCTTTTTTTTACCCTATGTAACTCTGAACCAAGTCTACTGTGGCTATTGAACATCACATAGACTAAAAACAGACTATATAGTAAACAATTTCATCACGGGAGCCATATTTGAACGGAGATTTCAGTAAATATTTTTATGTTGGGATTTACATGCCTAAACGGTAAGCTTTGTAGAAATAATAGTGACAGAGAGTCAAATAAACAACTAAATGACTTAATTGAAGCGAACGGCAGTGTGGTCTACGTGAATAATTCTTGCTATAGTCGACTGAAGTTGGGACTTAATCTCCAGACATGAATTATTAATAGTTGTCCAGGGATTCTGCGACGGCGTCAGTCCAAATATCTAGCCTAGCAGAATCTCAACAGGGATTAAAAATGCAGATATAGATTAACACTTCAATTTCAATTTGAGGCATTAAAATAAAATAGAGACTTAGTGCTTTCATTTCCAAATTAAAAATTTTCTTTCAAAAGTTCAGGTTTTGGAGAACTGGCTTTATGAAATTGCAATGTTCTTGAATTTTAAGGTAAACAGGTATAATCAAGTACATTCAATGAAGAAAAATAGTATCAGCGCATTCTCTGATCTAAAATAAAATATAAAAACATGTCTTGTAATCCCCAGAAACAGTTCTATCATTCGGTAGTTGCATATTTTAGATCAGAGGTTGCGCTCGATATAAAATGGCCGTTTTGTAGACTTTTTCAAAATATAAGGAAATTGACGCATTTTGTGTAATGCATTAACTAGACAGAAAATGCCGATAGATACGCAGTCACAAAAGATCTAAGTGATTATTCAATGCATTGTTAACTAAAACTATGCAGTTTCAGTCTACAGAAATTCACAGGACCAAATAAGGCAAAAGTGAACCTTGTTCTTTTCAATGATATTTAAACCTTTAAATTATCATTTTCATCGAGAATTCCGAAACCGTTAACATCATCAACGCCAAAAACTGATGTGACCCATGTCGTCATGGTTCCAGGTAGCCTTTTAGTGAGTGTTACCGATGAACGGCCCCTGAAAAGCAAAATTTGTCATTTAAAATAAGATAATTCTTTTACACTGAATGATTCAAAACAACATCATTGATTAACACGTGTATAACTTATCGAGGAATTTAACCTCATGTTTACATCCTCCCATATCCATGTCTTAGGAAAATATAATCTCTTGGTCGTGGCATCTGGGATTCTATTCAATAAATTTCCCTGAATTTTTTTCACAGGTAATGATCCACGTCCAGGAATGACTTTCGGTCGACGTCCTGGGAAGATCCCGGGAATCGATGATATTGAAAATAACACTTTTCTTCTTGGCACATTAATATTTTTAGAATATAAAATCCAAGGACTCTTATACTTTTCACATAAATTTCCGTAATAAAAGTTTCTACACTTGCACTTGAAATCATTATAAGATTTCATAATGCATTTTCCTTGATTTTTGCACGGGGAACTGGTACAAGGATCTACAATTAGAAACAATAATTTCTTTTGTAATACAACTTTAATATACGGGCATTGTTACATCGCGTAAAATTATAAAAAAACTACCCCAAAACAGGGATTATAATATTTTGCGTTATTATTTTTTGCGTCGGGATCAATGCAGTGTGTATATGCAATAACGTGATACATTGTAATTATGTTCCCCAAACGGAGTTTGGGAACATATTGTTTTTACTCTGTTTCTTATTATTATTATTATTATTTTTTTTCTTATTTGTTCTCCGGTACTTTTTTTGTCCGCGAGTGTTCTCAGAAACTGTTCACCCAACTGAGCTAAAACCTTTTTAGGTTAATAGGTGTGTAGTGTAGGTGTGCGGAACGAAGGTCATTTTGCGCGCATACGCATGCACGTGCGTGCGCGTGAAATGAGTGAATTGACTGATATATTTAATATGGATGTAACTTCTATATTTTTTGATGAAATGTTTTGAAACTCATTATATAAGGATATATAAGATGTATAGATATGATGACATGGTCAAATTTGCATGAACTCACGCGCATGCACGTGCGCTTTGCTCTGATTGGCTGAAACAAAATCCTCAATATTTTTTTTTTGTTTTTCGATGAAATGCTTTGAAATTTATAACATAGTCATACATAAGGATTCCCAACAATATGATATATAAAAATTTTCGTGAAATCACGTGCATGCACGTGCGCTGCAATCTGATTGGCTGAAACTTTAAATGACTATAACTCCCTTGGTTTCCAACCAAACATGATGGGATTTAGAACATAGATAGACATAAAGGACTCCTACAAGATGGTATGGTCAACATTTACATGCATGCACGTGCGTGCACGTGCACTTTGCTCTGATTGGCTGAAACAAAAATCTCAATATCTTTTCTGTTTTCTGACAAAATGCTTTGAAATTTAAAACATAGGCATACTTCAAGATGTCCTACAACATGATATATAATAATTGTCATGAAAACACGCGCATGCACGTGCGCTGCAATCTGATTGGCTTAAACTTTAAAATGGCTATAACTCCCTTGTTTTTCAACCAAACAAGATGGGATTAAGAACATAGACAGGCATAATGGACTCCTACAAGAAGGTATGGTAATCATGCACGTGCGTGCACGTGCAATGAGTAAAATAGTGTAGACAAGATGATATAGTCATTACGTTCATGCAATGTTGTTTAAGTCTTAAATGCATAGATTCTGCCTATTTTAATGAAACTTACAGGAATATGGCACTAAAAGGGAGTTGGGGAGCGTTTGGGGAACATCTGTAACGGTTCCCGTTACAATTAGCACTAGTTATATTTTGCGTTAGTAGTCCACGAAGAGTAGGAGTTAAAGCGTATGCTCTAGAGTCACGATGTAAGCAGTTGATTCTTACGTCAAGGGTTTAAACCCCGTTGTGGGACGTGGAGACCGTTTTTTTCGGATGAGACTGCAGAAACAGTGGTCCCGTGTCTTACATGTAGGAGCTGTTGGCACAAATAAGATCACTCACTGTTTGTCGTTGAGTATAAAACCAAAATTGCAGCTCACCAACTGTAAGTGGTGACGTCTCCATATCATATGACGCATCTTCTCGTTACTATATTTTGCAATTTATTTAATTTTTTCGTTAGTTTATTGTACACAAAACGTGAGAAAACAAAATATTATTAGTTTTTTTATTGTGTTCAACTCAAAACATCATAAAAATTGACTTAAATATATAGTCATGGAGAAACTTATTTGGAATAAGATGTGGTTTCACAAACACATGCCCCAAAATGACAGCAAAAGGCGAGGTTTGAATTTTCTCAAATGAATGTCAAACTTCAAAGGTCAAGGTCAAAATTATTGGTAAACACAGGAGGGTCTAATCACAGTGCATATATCTGTGAAATATTGAAGCCCTATTCCAAACTCTTAAAAGTTATGACCAAGGTTAAAATTTTTAAAAAGTGGGTCAAAGCATTAGGTCAAGTTAAACATATTGAGACCAACTAAAGGGCCCTGTCACAATATATACACATGTTAAGTATGAAAGATCTAGCAACAACTTTTCACAATTGATGTCCAATGTTAAAGTGTGATAGTTTTTGTAAAAGTTGGTCGAGCACCGTGGTCAGAATCAAGTGGTCAAATTTAGTGTACCCATAAAAAGTTCTTGTCACAAGGAACATACATGTACCTATGAATTTTCATACAAAAGGCTCTTTTATAAAAATAAAAAAAAGCTCCTTTGACAAAAATCATATCTTACTACGAATCATGGGAGATCCTATATTTAAAATCTCAACATTCACACAATATTTCCCCACTATCTGAAAGTTAAGTGTTTTTAGTCCATTACATCTTGACATAAAGTTTTTTTTTTAGCGACCCCATCAGATGAGCTAAACAAAATCGAACCAAAACAGCAGGTTAACACAGAGCTCCAGTGCTATTTTTTGGTATATTATCGAATCAAAAAGCGATAAAAATTATGCAGATTAATTTAGTCTATATATGTAAGACTTTTAATAAAACAAGACGTCCATGGGCCATATCGCTCGCCTGAGCACTGTTGCTAGGAAAAAAGCAGAAATCAGTTTCTTATTGAAAAGCTTACATCCAAAACTGGTCTGAACCAATCCTTAAAAAATTGAATCTACACTATCTAAGGATGCTTGCATATATTTTTTTGACTACCTATGGCTTTATTGCTTTGATCGGTCTTTGTGGCCCTGCTCTACCCTTGGGGGTCATGATTTGAACGAACTTGAATCTACACTACCTAAAGATGCTTCGATATAAATATGATCAATCATGCTTTTGTTATTCTTGAGAAGATATTTTTTAAAAAATCCTATATGTATACGTAAAAATTGATCGGCCATTGTGGTTCCACCTTACCCCTGAGGGTCATGATTTGAATAAACTCTAATTAAAACTACCTGAGGATGTTTCCCCATAAGTTTTATCTTTCCTGGCAAGTGGTTCTTGAGAAGAAGATTTTAAAAACATGCCACCAAATTTTCACCATTTCTGAATTATCTCCCCTTGAATAAGGGCGTGGCCCTTCATTTGAACAAACTTGAATTCCTTTCACCACAGGATGCTTTGTGGCAAGTTTGGTTGAAAATAGCCTAGAGGTTTTGGAGAAGATGTCAAAAATGTGAAAAGTTTACAGAAAGACGGACGGACAGAAAGACAGATAGACAGCTAGAAAGAAAGACAGACAGACGGACGCCGGACAAAATGTGATCTAAAAATGTAGGCCTAACCAAAACTGTAAAAATCTTTAAATGCAAAAAGATTTTGAACACCTTACCATAAGAATAGTGTTTTTTTTTAGACTATGTGTTTATTTTTCAAAACTCACTCACTTCCATTCGCCAGAAAGAGGACGAAATTGTGTTTCAAGATGTGAGTTATAAATATTTTCACACATCGTTATATTTAAAGTTAATTATAGTTTATAATCCATATATTTCATTTTTAAAGAAACCAAACAAAACTATGCAAAGTAACATTAAAAATTGTGCCTGTATCTTCCTTCTAGAGTTTTGAAATTCACCTTTGCATGTCTTCGGATATTTGGAAAACTCTGACTTTTTCGACTTCTTTCCTCCCTCGAGATTAATAGTCTCATACTGAAAAAACGATAAAAAATAATTTTACATGACTACCTTTTTATCCTCTTTATTTAAATAGAAACCAAAAAATTATAACATAAGACATATTTATTGTATTTCCCCCTGATATATGGAACCTCTAAATTTTCAAAAATGACTTGTTTGATTATATTTGAAGTATTCCTGATTCGTACTTTTACAAAATACCCAAGGGTCTTAAGGGTCACCAGGCCCCATAAACTGAGAATAGACTTAAGTCAAAATTTCAAACTGTAATAACTTTTGAAATAAGTTTGATATTGAAGAAAAATTTCCATCATATATTTGAATTTAAGGGGGTCGACTATAGTTTTATTGTGCGAAAACTACAATAGGGAAACTCTTCATTTTTATACCATATATAGCTTACATTAACTTCAGTATACAAGCAAAGTATGGGGGAAATCTACCGCCCAGGTATTTTTGAGGGACCGTCTCAAAATACAGGTACATTTACTATAGGATTATATTGGAAAATGCCAATTTTTAGCACTTTAAAGCAAATTATACAAATACTACAATAGACACTTTGTTCAAACTATAACATTTGATGAGTAATACTATATTATACAATATATGTAAGAAACACAAAATTCTACCGTCTTGTAACCAGAGGGGGCATCCAAAAATGCAAAAAATTGCAAATTTTACTATTTTTATAGAGTATCACTAAATATGACGTACACAATGGATACACATGAAAACATAATTAAAATATTTGAGATATTCTCAAATTTCTATGTTTTAAATTTCAAGAGTGTTTGTTTATTACTTGTTCTTTAATAATGTTTTTATTACCCCTTTCTTTAAGAGCTACAGATTATCAGAACGTAAAAAACACACACCAACGACGTCAACCTACCTATCAATTGCAACATTGGTTAAAAAATCAGTTATATCAAATTGTAATTACATTTTATACCTATAATTTCTTTATTTTGTTTAATTTCAATAATTAAGCGAAAAAAGTTGCATAAAAACAATAAATACCCTTATTTTACTATGATGCGCGAAATATTGCGCAATGGAAACTATAGTCGGCCCCCTTAAATATTACACAAAATTGCAATATTTTAAGCAAATACATTAAATAAAACTCAGGATATTAAAAAATAAAAACTTTGACTGAAGTCTGTTTTCAGTTTATGGTCTTGGGGCCTAAGTTACAGATGTTCCCCAAACACTCCCCAACAACCATTTGTTGCCTTATTCTCTGTAAGCTGCTCTATGCATTTTAGACTTTTACAACGTTTTTTCCGAAGTATACCAAGTATATTGCAGATTCTTTCATTGTATGCGCGCGTGTAAAATGTACTTTTATTTTAATATCATAGACATGTAATAAAAAACGTATTTAAAAATGTCCGCTAGATCAAGTGTATTTTTTATTTTTCTCATTGCATGTGCAGATGCACGTGTATGCATGTACATGATGACCATTATGCAAACCTTCCTGTATGAATCTATAATGTCTACCCCTGTTCTACATTTCATCCTGTTTGGTAGACGTCAAGAAAGTTATTTCGATTAAGAGTTTAAGCCAATCAGATTCCAGGTCACATGCATACGCGAGATTTCATGAAAATTATTACATATCGTATTTGTAGGACATCCTAATGTACTGTAAATCACTTTTTTATTCGCGAGAACTTTATTTTCGCGTAATTACGTGAGACGGTATGCTTGCGAAAATTTAATTCTCGCGTATAAAAGAACTCCTTAATATTATACAGAGCAACGACCACAATTCGTGAAAATTTTGTCTCGCTTTTAAAGAGTCAATGACTATCTCGCGAAAATAAAGTGTCGCGAAAATTAAGTGATCTACAGTATGACTATATTTTATGAAGTTTTTTTGTCGAAAAAATATACCGGAGAACAAATAGAAATAGTAAAAACAAAATGTGAAAAGCAAAATTAAACTCGTTTGGGAAACATAATTAGAGGATCTATAGAGTATATAAAAACAATTTTTGTCGCCCAAAAATCAGTGGAAATGGGATGATCAGAATCCATGAAACAATTTGACTAGTATTCAGTAACAACTCATTAATGGAGTCATAATCGCCCTCTCTCCCCATTTAACGTTAACACCGCACCGACTTACAGTTGCTCCTGTACCGTTTTAATCCCTTATTGTAACCTCTCATATTGGCCTCTCTTGGTCTTTGAAGAACTCTTATTAAAATGAGCTATTTTGTTTAATTTAAAGTTATCTATTATATACTAGCCTATCAAATCATCAAAACAATGAAAGTACCGTGTGTAAAATAGAATTGTGACACGATAGCGGTGTTTGTCTTTGAAGTTTACTGTTTTGTATTAGCAATACAGAACGGGACTGTGGTGGGAAGAGCTACTTTCGGTTCTGTATTAGCCCTGTATACAGTATTGTATTCCCAACTATTCTGTATCTAAAATACGGCACGGTCTGAAAATAAATCTGATTCAATTTAGCAAAAGCACGTACAAATAGTAAATGGTGATGTTTTCCTATTATAAATTTTGGAGAAATACCCGGTATTTTCCTGAGAATATAAAATGTCAAAATTTCTCAATCACTTTTTAAAAACTTATTCCACGTAGAATTTACACGTAATTTCGATCCAAACTATAAGGGAAATTCGTAATATCGGAAAATATCCTCTACACGTAATTTTGGTTGAAACGGAAAATTTTCAATAACGGAAAACATTCACTCTCCTCGTGCATAATCATTCAAGTCCATTTTTTCCGCGTTTTTTTTAAATCCTTCTCGCTGACACGTCTCTCTTTCACTTCGTTTTAATGTCGCAATTCAATTAAAAAATAAAAATCCGTGACATCAAAGTCCATCGAAGAATTTCTGTAAATTCTGCTTTCGTAAATCTAGTTAAGCCGGAATTTTAAGACCCCTGAAATATATTATGATCAATCTCCATCTACAATGAATCACAACAATGACAGTTAAATCCTCCACCTTATCCTTTAAGACTGACTATCACTCAATTACGTCTACCCCGTTGAATTGTCAAAACTAATCTGACAGAATTTTACGTTTTCCGTGGAAATATATACAGCCCCGTGGGGCCTCATCTACAGAACTCTGGCGGAAGTTTGAATGCTGCAAAGTTATAAAATGGGCGGGACTATTTTTGATAATCGTGTCACGAATCATTTAAAGAACTCGACAGGTTCTGTATCGTAGATACAAATTTTGGGGTGGAGACTCGTGCCACGCACTCGTCCACCCCCAAATTTGTATCTTCGATACAGAACCCGTCTCGTTCTCTAAATAATACTAAATGCATTATTTTCTAAGTTATTTACAAAATTGAATGGCAAAAGAGAATGACTTCTTTTAGGAATGCAAATTAATAGAGACTTGGCTAGTACGTAACACTTGTGTGACTCAGGTGACCTAAAATCAGGTTGATGTACCTAAATTTTGAAATAAACATTTAACATTAGGTGTACGGTCAAAAGGTTCATGGATATGGAACAGAAACTTGAAAACTTTTGTTGCTAAACGCCGTGTAATTTGATTTGAGAACATGTAAGATTTTTATTGAAAATATTTTTGTTATATATATTTTTATCTTTTGAAGTAATTTTCCCGATGAAAAAAAATATTCGGAAACATGGCATATTACTATTTGAATTGAATATCTTTTGTTGCGAGCTGTATAGCAATGAGATCTAAGAGGGCTTTCTACAAAGTTTAAAGTTCAAATCAAATATACAAGCGAAATCACAAGAGTTATCTTACTCTCAAGGTCTGAAAACATGATCATTATACCCGCACTTTCTGAAGAAAGTTCGGGTATATTGTTGTTACTCATGTCCGTCCGTCTGTCCGTCCGTCTGTCACACTTTTCTTCCCTGAACTCCTCCTACATTTTACAAAGTAGCTTAATCATCTTTTGGGAGATGGTTGGTGGTGTCATGTAGATGTGTAGCAAGGTTTCGGAATTTTGATTTTGCCCTGGGGGGTCAAATGGGGGTCGAAAAATGACATTTTTTATGCTAAAAGCCTCGTCTTCCCAGAACTCCTTCTTAATTTTACTCAACAGCCTAATCATCTTTTGGGAGATGGTTGGTGGTGTCATATAGATGTGTAGTAAGGTTTTGGAATTTTGATTTTGCCCTGGGGGGTCAAATGGGGGTCGAAAAATGACGTTTTTTATGCTAAAAGCCCCGTCTTCCCTGAACTCCTTCTTAATTTTACTCAGCAGCCTAATCATCTTTTGGGAGATGGTTGGTGGTGTCATGTAGATGTGCAGTAAGGTTTCGGAATTTTGATTTTGCCCCAGGGGGTCAAATGGGGGTCGAAAAATGACGTTTTTTATGCAAAAAGCCCCGTCTTCCCTGAACTCCTTCTACATTTTACTCATTAGCCTAATCATCTTTTGTGAGATGGTTGATGGGGTCATGTAGATGTGCAGTAAGGTTTCAAAATTTTGATTTTGCCCTGGGGGATCAAATGGGGGTCGAAAAATGACATTTTTTATGCAAAAAGCCTCGTCTTCCCTGAACTCCTTCTACATTTTACTCAGCAGCCTAATCATCTTTTGGGAGATGGTTGATGGTGTCATGTAGATGTGCAGTAAGGTTTCGGAATTTTGAATTTGCCCTGGGGGGTCAAAGGGGGTCGAAAAATGATGTTTTTCATGCAAAATGCCCCGTCTTCCCTGAACTCCTTCTACATTTTACTCAGCAGCCTATAGTCATCTTCTGGGAGATGGTTGGTGGTGTCATGTAGGTGTGCAGTAAGGTTTCGGAATTTTGATTTTGCCCCGATATTCAAATGAGGGTTGAACAAAGATGCTTTTTATGCAAAAAGCCCCGTCTTCCCTGAACTCCTCTTACATTTGACTCATTAGCCTAATCATCTTTTAAGAAATGTTTGGTGGTGTCATGTAGATGTGCAGTAAAGTTTTGGAATTTTGATTTTGCCCCGTGGGGTCAAATGGGGGTCGAAAAATGATGTTTTTTATGCAAAAAGCCCCGTCTTCCCTGAACTACTCTTACATTAACTCAGTAGCCTAATCATCTATTAAGAGATGGTTGGTGATGTCATATAGACGTTTAATATATATATATATATATGATATGTTTAATCACCCTGCTTTTAAGAACTTCCCTAATATTTTATGCACTAGCTTTAAACCATGATCATTTGGAAAATTATTGGTTTGTTTTGTGTATGTGTAAAATGGTTTCAAAATTTGAATTTTCATGTGGATGACAAAAAGGGGCAGGAAAAAATGGCTCCTCCCTAACCAGGGGGGTCATGATTTGCACAAGGTTGAATATGCACCTCTTGAGAATGTTTTTATATTAATCATGCTCTTGTTGTTCTTGAAAAGAAGAATTTTGAAGATGTTTTTCCTTTCAATCCTAAATAAAACTTTGATCCCTAATTGTGGCCTGACCCTAGCCTTTGAGGTGTTGATTTGAAAAACTGGAAATATGTCTATAGGACATGAATGTCCCGCAAAATGTATATAACTAATGCTGCATGAAAATTTGTATTAGTGTTTAAAGTTTGATGAAAATATCTTGAACAGTTTCTTTAGAATTGAAACTAAAATCTAAATAAATTGGATATAGATAAATTCTCACCAAATTATGTATAAGTGCATGCTAAACACAAAAATGTCTTAATTTATTTCTTTAAAAATAAGCAAAATACAAATTAAAGAGGAGGGAGGTCAAGGTCAAAGGAATGTGCAAGGTGAAGTTTTTGATGCATTTGAATAGCTCTCACTTATACATATCAGCATATTACGTTTGATAAAAATATCTTGAATGATTTTATGAAATTGAGCTTAACAGTTTTTTTTAAGAAAAGAGAGGTCAAAGGAAAGGTTGGGGTCAAAATGTTGTTGCAGTTGAAAAACTTACATCAGTGTGAATTTACTATTAGCATATGAAGCTTGATAAAAATGTAATTAATGGCTTATTTAAAACTTAGATAAACACATATTTTAAAAAGTGAGGTCAAGGTCAAAAGAAAATTCAATGTCAAAATAAGTTGATGCATGAATTGCTCTCAGCAGTATGTATTAGTATATGAAGTTTGATAAATATATCTTGAATTGTTTATTCAAAACTGATCTAGACATTAATTTTAGAAAAGTGAGGCCAATGTCACAGGAAATGTCAAGGTAAAAATAATGAAGCATTGTAAAGCTTACATCATTATGTATCATCATGTAAAGTTTCATTACACAACTTGAATGGTTTCTTTAAAATAAAGCTAAACACTAATTTTTAGAAAAGTTAAATGAAGGTCAAAGGAAAGTCAAGATCAAAAAATATTGCTGCAGTTGGGTAGTTTACATCAGTATATGCATCAACAGATTAACTTTGATAAAAATATCTAGAACGTTTCTTTGAGCTCGATGGAAAGACAGATGGAAGGGTGGAGGACGGGCATGACAAATATGATACATGTATTCCTAAGGCCTAGAAAAAAATATCTTTGTTTCCGCTTTCCCGACCGACCCTAATTTACAGTGCCGACCCTAAAATTTTTTGAATGCTTTTGTCTCATGAAGTGGAAGATTTCAGCCGGGGAATTATAGTCTCCAATTTGAAAGCTTTTGAAGACAGAAAGAAGTTTAGGTCACCTTTCTATTATAAGTTTGTCATAGAAATGCTTGAAAACACTATTTCTTTTGTTATTAATGTTACCTCTATTACACATTTTGATTAAAGAAGAAAAAAAAAATAAAAAAAAATTGCCTACCTACCTACTTACCCAATATTTTTTCAGCCTGAAAGCGGAAACAAACATTTTTTTTCTAGGCCTAATCAAGACTTGGCATAAAAAACTTGAATCTACATTATATGAGTATACAAGCAAATTCAAGGAATTGTGGTCCTCTGCTTTCTGTGTTTCAGTGAATGGGATGCCATAATTTATGGCAGATTGTGTGTCAAATATGCACCCTTATCATATGTCAATTTATGAAAATTAGGTCAAAGGGGGAAAAGTCAAAGCATGCTCGGAAATATTTTGTTGCAGGTAATGTACATGTCAAATATGAAAGTCCCATCTCTTTTCAATCAAAAGTTATATATATATGTAAATTGTTTTTACATAAAAAAAATGTTAATATATACGTCAAATACTTTAATGTGGTCCATCTCTTTGAATGATTTTCATTCCTAATTCTAGGAGGATAGGTTGATGAATAAAATGTCAAGCAATCTTATCATTGATGCACTTTTATTTAATTTAATGCAGTCATATTGTGAACATTTCCAGTTCATTAGGAGAGTGGGGATGACCTCCTGTGGTTCATAACCTTTATACCATTAAATTTACATAACATAATGACACAAAAAACAAAATTATGTATAGTCAAATGGAAAAAAGTTTCCTACTATTTAGGAGTCACATGATCATTTGTCATTACAGGGAAAGGGAGTGGATTGGGAGATCCCCCCTTCAGAATTTGTAGGACTATAATATATACTGAAGCAAATAAAAATGACTTTGGATGCCCTCCACCCTGGAAACAGACCCCACCATAACTTCTCTTTTTTTTTTTGCTTCTCAGGAAATTCTGGTCTGGAAATCCCCCCTCCCTCCTAGAAAAAAAAATTCTGTATCTTGTAACTGAATGTAACGTCGATAACGGGCGATAACTCTTCGGAATGTGAAATTCGTCTTATTGCAGCATCGGATGACCTTTGATCCTTGAAACTTTAGCCTAACCAGTAGCATTTCAGACTATTTTACCCAAATCTATACCAAAACTTGTACTTACCGACTGTCATAGGTCCCTTCAACTTCATGAAATATAATAATCCAATTAAAACACAAAATGATTCCAACTGACATACATGCAATGATGTGTACACACCACACTAGTACTGCACATGCAGTGCTATCTATAAAAATGATTATGGTAAAACTAGTACTTAAGTTGGGTACGTGACGCAAGCCCAATGTGATGCAGGTGTTCAGATACATTTATAGTACAAGAACAAATTTAAAATTATCATTTACAAAAGATGTTTTATCTTAACTTTGCCATCTAGGCCTATTTCCAAAAACAGGCAAATAGGATGTATTTCTGTGTGTGTGTGTGTATTGATGAGAGAGGGGTGGGGGTTGACTAAATTGATTGGGTAGGCCTATATGGCAGCTTTCAATGTGTTTCTGCCTAATCAAATATAAAAAAGTTTGTACATTTTGAAAAAATCATCAAAAACGCTTTACACTAATTTGAATAATATTATTTGTAGTTGATCTATATAAGAAAATATAATTAAAAAGTTCTAATTATGGGCCAAAAATTTATATCCCCCCTTTATCAAACCTAATTTACATCATTAATTAAATTCTGTTGTTTAATTTCAGACTGGTAATGAATTAAGAATATGAAATACCTATAAGATCGAGGTCCATGGGTCACATGGTCACTTGAGAATATTATGCTCAATTTGATGAATACATGTATTATGTAAATTATTGAATTATATTGACTTTTTCCTTGGTAAAGCCCGATTTGAAGGAGTGTGTATTTAGAGGCAAACACCTTAGTGCGGGTATTACTGTCTCATGACAGCATCTAGTTATAATTATGAGACTACTAAAAACCAAACATTAACAAAATCTTAGAAATGTGGATACCAGAAGGATATTCACAAGAACAGAGAATTGTAAAGCCTGGCGTCAGGAACAAAAAAATTCTGAAATTACTGACATCTCAAAGTTTAACTGTTACAGAAAATTGTTGAATTTACCTCTTCTGTGCTATAATTTATACAAAAATGTTCCAAAAAAGTTAGAGGTCTGTTGATTGTCTTAGAAAATGAACAAAGCTCGCTGATGTGGCTTAAAATGGTCAACAGGAAAAGTATTCAGATTTTTTTGGGAAAGTACATTAAGTTGGAAAATTTTAACATTATCTATCAATACAACTGATCATGGAATTATCCATAGACAATGAGGTACTGATCCAATTTGAGGGAAGAATATATAATAATCAGCCGACCACTTTGTTTAAGATGCACATAGAATAAATTTGCACTGAGGTGTCAATAGTACAGTCACATTTTGACAGAGAATTACTGGATGCAAAGAATTCGTTAGAGTTTAAAATCTGTATTACAAAAAAACATAGTTTAAAATCTGTTTTTCAAAAATACAATATGCAGAATAATCATGGTTAAACTTTATCCCATCCCAGAGGCATCATCTTTACTTAAAGACAAATTGAGAGAAGGACCTGGTGCGATATGATGTCTACATGTGTGTTAGAACTTATACCTTGAGTATATGACTATTACAACAACTAATTTATACCTACCTTTTGAGTCCCAGAGAAGACTATTCCGTTTAGTAATGATTGAATCTGAAACGAAAGTAAATAAGACTGTCTTTAAAAGAAAAATATAAGGTATATGGTACTTATCTAATTTATATCTTAATTTCATTTAGAGCTCATTGCTTATAGATATAATAATAAAAATAGTCTACTGCAAAAAGTCCATGAGTGCTGCGAAAAGTCCATGAGAAAAAGATTTTTCATGTAATTTATTTTTGATAAATTTTAATATTTTTCATTAATACAGAATAAGATTGTCACTTTTCTTAAGTATTAAGAATAAAAGTAAAATGTGTGAAAGTGCACGGATGTGTCAATCAAACCCATCTAAAATTGAGAGTTTCAATGACTTTTAGATGAAATAAGCTATTATAATTATATATATATTTTTCGTGTGAAATGCTATCTCATTATATAAGTCGTGATATTATACAGAAAATATTAACTTCGAATTTGTATCATTGCCAAAAGACATGAATTTCGCTATTTCCAAAGAAGACTTAGAATTTATATTAATTATTTAAGAACTTTGCGTTTTTGATATTCACGCTTAGAAATATAAAATAACATCTCAAAATATTATAGCATAGTATAGTATAGTATAGTATAGTATAGTATAGTATAGTATAGTATAGTATAGTATAGTATAGTATAGTATAGTATAGTATAGTATAGTATAGTATAGTATAGTATAGTATAGTACAGGCTTGGGGTAATGCTAATAGTAATGGTAATGCATTGAATGCATTACATGAACTCAAAGTACTGCTAGTAATGTGTAATGCCCCAAAATTTGCATTACATGTAATGGTAATGTGATGCATTACTTCATAAAATCCAGTGTAATGCTGGCATTACATAGCATTACACAGCATTATTTTGTAAGATAAGTACCTATTTCAAGACATTTAAATGGACATGGATGATGGAAATTATTGTTTAGGTTATTTATTTTATAACATACTATGCCTCTGGGTTATGTAACAGTTAAAACAATGCATTGTTTGGAGAAGTGCTCCAAATTACCAGTCCTTTTCTCCTGACTGTGTTTATAAAACATTAATTGAGCTGATTTACCTTGTACTGACCATGAAAAATCCATTGTATCAAAGAAAATAGAAGCCATGCAGGCATTCTACGATTCACTGTGTACATCCTGTCTACTTTTTCAAAAAGTTTGTCAATGCATTTATATGTTTCATAAGGTACTAATCAAAATAGCCTATATGCTTTATTATTAGATATTTTAGGCAGGGGTTAAAGTGCACCAAAAGTTAAATTACTTCATGACTTCAATAGTTACACAAAACGTGGATATTGTACGTGTTAGAAAACTGACAATTCAGAACTTTTAACTTTCTTTGATTGAAAGTTAATGATATTGTAATATATACAAAAACTTGAAATCAAATTTGAATTATCATTTATCATATTTAGTTTTGAAGGGGGTGGGCAGACACGTAGCAACAGGGGGGGGGGCTGCCCCCCCCCCACTTTTTTTCCCAACATTACTATCGAAAATGTCCCTTGAAAGGTTGCTTGCCCCCCCCCACTTCTTACCACAGTATAGTGATATGAAGGATATGAAGGAAATGTAGTATTGAATGGAAAAAAATTGGAAGTAAAAGGAAGTTGGTCTTGGAAAAAGTTGGCCACTCCCCCCCTCCCCTCCCCACCCCACGAAATAGGATTTTCGAGTTTGGGCAATTGCCTTTTTTTTTTTGCTTGTCAACTTTTACAGGTAGGTAAAAGAAAAAATTCTCTTGTTGGCCCCCCCCCCCCCACTTTCAAAAACGATGCTACGTGCCTGGTGGATTCATGCTAATATGAAAAAAATATTGCAAAGTTTTGTATAAAATTCTATTTTTAAAAACCTCCAAAAGTAATGGTAATGGTAATGCATTACTTTACTAAAGTAATGGTAATGTAATGCATTACTTTAAGAAAATAGAGTAATGGTAATGGTAATTTAATGCCCAAGTTGTTGAAGTTATGGTAATGGTAATGCATATACTTTCAATGTAATTCGCCCCAAGCCTGGTACTGTACTGTACTGTACTGTACAGTAGAGTACAGTATAGTACAGTACAGTACAGTACATGTATAGTACATGTATAGTACATGTATAGTATAGTATAGTGTAGTATAGTATAGTATAGTATAGTATAGTATAGTATAGTATAGTATAGTATAGTATAGTATAGTATAGTATAGTATAGTGTAGTATAGTATAGTATAGTATAGTATAGTATAGTATAGTATAGTATAGTATAGTATAGTATAGTATAGTATAGCATAGCGTAGTATAGTATAGTAAAGAAAACTTAACAATACTATTGTATTGAATACATTTGCTTACGTCATGCATCGTTATATCAAATCCAGACTGAGATTTCTGTATAGCTTCGTCAATGGCCATAATGTGAACAACAGAGGTGCGAGGTGAACCATGTGATCGCAAAGTAAATTGTATCTTTTCTCCTGGTTTATAAGTTCCTCTTTTGTCTTTAGAAATGCTGAACTATTGTAATAAAAGTGGAAAAAGATTTTACTTAAGGAATATGACAAATCATCATGGTTATTTTTCTTTGCGAAAAATTCCATAAAGTACATAATTATATGTACTATAATATTACACTATATTAATTCAAAGATAAAAGTAAGAAGTTTTTGTTATATGTTAAAGAAGTTTCTAATTTCACTAATTATTTTGAAGATTCTGATAAAATGAAACTCTAGTTTATTTTTGAAATTCAAAATGTGACATGTATATTTACTAATTCATTCCAATTTCCGTTTTTCAATTCAATTATATGTTCTTCTTGGTTTTGCATTCAAATGTTCATCATTAATTGTCATTGGATTAAAATTCTTCTATTTTCCTTTGCATATTTTATTCAATAAAACAGCATATTGTGATATTTGTCAATTAGAATATTGAATTGAAATATGGCGAAAGAAGATGGAATGTATGTATTGGAAATTGATTTGAAGAAATAATAAGGTTCAACAAGAAACTCAACGTTTAACAAACTTACAAATTTCTTTGTTGGGTTTCCTCGTACTTTTATATGCACAGAATCACTCATAACAACTCCGTCAGATTTAACATGATAAAATAAAAGTTGAAAAGCAGGATAAAAGTTAGGTTCAATCATTAAGGAACAGGTAAAGCTGGAACTAAATCTCGAGCCATCACTGCATTTACCACCACTTATTTCACTTCCTCTGGAGGTTATCTGAAATACATCAGTTACTTATGACAGTGTGCTCTTTATGTAAAGTTGCGATTCCTTTTAAAAATTATTTCAATACTTCTCAATTTTATAGATTGCCTAATGATTGTTGGGAACATGGGGGGGGGGGGTATTAAGAAAATTAAAGTGATAAAACAAATATTAGGTAGTGCAGATATACTTACAGAGTACCAAAGAGGTCCTTTTACTGATGATTTGGTAACAATTTGAAATTTTAAAGAAGATCCAACCTACGGTAAGATATATATCAGATATAGTACGCCGTTTCTAGAAGCAATTCTAGTTTATATCCAATTTCTGTGGTGTATCTCTAACCCTCTCCCCATCATAAATAACCATAAACGAAGGTATTTGATAATAAAAAATTGGCAGTTTATAAAAATGATTTTTAAAATATATCTGATAGAAAATATAAAGGTTTCATTAAAAAGACATTGCATCTTAAAATTTCCATAATTGATTTTGTAAAATTGATCTAACCACGCCAAGATAATGTTCAGGTAGAATTGCTAGACCAGGTCTCGTCGCTGGGGAAAGAGTCTCCTCATGTCTGTCCGATTGGTGATGTGTCTATCAAAAGAAAAATATTAAATTTCAAATCTTTAATTCAGTAAGCACTACATTATTAACAAAAAATACTAAAGTAAACTATAGTTTAAAATCAAAGTTCCTATGTTTTTAAACTATAGTTAATCAAAGTTCTAATGTTTTCACAAAAGTAAACAAAGTTTGAAGTATTTACTATTGTAAATCAAAGTTTTCATTATGGTTAATTAAAATTCCAAAGTATTTACTGTAGTAAATATTAATATATCTGACATATTATTTGTATAAAGTTGTACGAAATTTAAATGTACTTACAATTAATTTTAACTCCATTACATCAGTATCAATATTTAAAGTGAGTTTGCCGTAACCATGGCTATCAACAGAGACATGTTTCGTTTTCATTTCGGAAGAGATATCCACATATTTATACACGCCAAAACATGTCTTTAACGCTTTCTTGGTCATTTTGACAGAGACAAGCATTCGGTAACTCTTCAAATTTTGAAATTTCATCTAAAACATAAAAAAAGATTCATATTGAATATAATTTGATATATATTCTATTGTATAATAGATTCTTGAAATACTTTTTAAAATATCATTCCGTAAAAGATTTCACAAAATATTAAAAAGACATAAAAACATGTATGTAATTGATTAAAAATACTCATTTATATCTTTAAAATTGGGAAAACAATTACGGCATTTCAGTTTCGTTTAAATAACAAAACTAAGAGTTAGACAGTAACATTATCCCATTGTAAAAGCATATTGCTGAAAACTCACGAATGTAACAAATTTCAATCCCGGTTGAAAATGCTTTCTAATCGGTTCCAAAGACCATATCATTTTTGCATCTCGTTTGAAATTTATGACAGCTGAATTGACGACAGTTGTGCCAGTGGAAGGGTCGCTTACTCGAGCTATTACTTCGATATCGTTTTCGAAATTGATGCTAGTAATTTTCGTCGTCGTTATCCAAAACTCTCCTCTTATCTGGAAAAGAAACTTACATAGTGAACTGTAAGAGAGAATTTAGTAAATGATCAAAAGCTTATGTTGCTTTAAAATACTTACATTATCATGATGATTGTATAAAAACTTGTCACCGTTTCTCGTCTTTGTTACAAGCTGGGCATGAACTACACCATTTACTTTTCTGCCAAACGTATACCTACAGAATTTTCAAAATCATTTCAAATCTACAATAACTTTTCGAACAATCAGATTCCGCCAAATATCGCACTTGTTAATTAAAACACATTTTCTGCAAGAAATGTCACATAAAAAATATACTGAATTTTTCCAAAAAAAAAAAATTTCATGTTTTAAATTCACAGACCTAATCGATAATATCCTTTCAAAACTTTTACCTAGCTTTGACAAGGCATCGCAAACTCCTTGTAGATCTGGTGAAAAACTTGGGACATGATATATCAACTTTGTACTTTGGAACAACTGTTTCAAACAAGAATAAGGTATACATGTATGCTATAAACCGTATAATCCTTTTGAAAGATCAAATCGGTCTTTAGATAATTAATTTAGATATGGAAAATAAGTTAACAATGAGTTAAAGTTAAACTTAATAATTGAAAGTACACTCAAGATACGTTTACAAAAAATACAGAACAAACATACTTTAAAACTTTACCTACCATATTTTCGAACTATGAATGTTTTTTCTGTTTTCCTTTTCTAAATGCACGAAGAAAATCCAAACATTAAAGAGGGAATATAAAACGAAGATGGGGGAACAAGGCGGGCAGAATGCCTATAGCATCAGATATTAAGAAATTATATTCAGTATGTGAATTGAGTATTTGAATTAACTTCTCATTTTTGAAATGTATGATATTATGAGAAAAAACCTATTCTGAGAGAAAAAGTTATCTCGTAAAAATGTTTCTTTTATAAAAATATTAGATGGTATTCGTGGGATTCAAACCCTAGCAATGAAAATCCGAAGTATCATACTGCTTTGAGACTAATGCACTAGTCTAACCACTACGCTACATGGCTCATGATGATTGTAGGCATTTAAATCATGTTTGTGATATGACCCTTGACTTAATGGACTTGAAGTTTTTCTCGGAAAGATGCGAATGTTTTGCCATAAAAGTGTACTTTTAAGGTATAGTGGGTCATCGCTCAATACCTACAAATGTTTATTTTATTGCAAACTTTTAAAGCGGCAATATGGCTGCAATCGTGTGCTTTTTCATTCCAATTTATCCAATACTGTATATCATTCAGGAATAAGGTAAAAAGTTGAAGTAAGCATTTTGAGAAAAAATAAATATACTCTCCTCATACAATATTAACGTAATTTTAGAATCTGCCGGAAAATAAAGGTCATACAACTTAGATCTGTTTACTTGTACCACGTGAATTCTAAAATGGCACGTGCATACACTGTAGGGTTTACAATTATAATGGAATATTAGGTAAATTCTCAGAATCAAAATATCTTAACTCTCTGGTAAATAATAATAGTTAAGATTTTAGTCTGCATTCAGACGAATTTAACATGATTAAGTACAAATGTTGACGTTTTGTGTATTGGGGTACAGGAAAGGAAAATCCACCAAATCATACGTCATCGCGGCAAAATGTCAAACAAAAAATCTTTCTGCAGTTCCAATACAATTTGTACTTCAAATGGCAATGATTTTTATATGTCATAAGTGCATTTTTATGTTGAGTTTACACTGATTTTCTTTCTTTGAAAGCTATGGGGATACGAGAAATGATTGCATGTATCAACAAACCTATAGGGTAGAACCTTCGCGATCTTCAGTTGAATGTCGCCGAGATCCCGTTTCTTCTTTATCCAATGATTATATTAAACTCCCAACTAAATTTTTGTCAGGAAGGTTGCTTTTTAATTTCAAGCCATATTTTTGGTTTTGTGTGTATATGCTTTTTCATAGGCAAATATTTTTAGTTTTTATGGGATTTTGTAAATTGTAGAGATTTTACATTTAGTATACTTAAGTATTAGATGAAATACTGTATCAAATAAAATTTGGATATAATTGAGATTTATTTTTTCACTTCTTAAATGTCGCACTATAGCATTTTGTCCGCCTTATCCCCCATCTTCTTTATGATGCAACGATTAAAATTTGAAGGAGTTACGATTAATGTATATAGAAATTGATCAAGGAGTCATACCGTATCGTCGACAACAATACGCCACTGCCCAGTGTTAGGATCACCCGGAATGGAAAATTTTCTGGAAAATACACCCAATACTCCTCGCACATTTAACCATTGTTGCACTAGTTTATTTTTCCTATCCTACAAAGTTTAAAGTTTATAATTCCAATGTACCGTAGTTTTAATTAGGAAATGGAAAGGAAAAAATGCATTCTGGAAAAGGAATGAGAAAGTATGGTATGAACGTCCTAACACTTTATCCTTATTTCCTTTCCAAAAATATAAATGAGTATTATCCTTTTGAAAATTTCACGAAAAAAAAATCATTAAAAAAATCTGGTCTATGAATTTAAGAATTAGAGAACCTAAAAAGTCCATTCCTTTATTTGATGTGAATGACAAGTTATAAAAGCAGGTGTATGTAAATATAGCTCTTGATATTTAATGATCAAAAGTATTGAAATATGTTAACATTTTTTTGGTTTAACACCCATTTAAATTTTACGATACCTGACTCCTTATTGGGTGAAAAATGACAACCTAAATTCTGTGATTTTTTAATAAAACATTTAACATTTTGTCTTATAGAGACTATTAATTCAGCAAAGCCCTTTTCAGCAATTTCAATTTTTTTGATTTCGAGGCTCTTGATTTGTTCTTAAAAAAGTGAAAATTGATTACAATATGCTCATGGAAACTGTAACACAATAACTTTATTAAATAAATGTTAAATGTTTTAAAATCAGGTAATTTAAAGTGTATTGATATAGTGTTTATTATCATGAATATAAGTATTTCTGTCATTTAGATTAATGTGAATACCTTAAGTTTTGAAAAAAAAACCTTTATACTTACAAAAATGGCAACACTGATCTGTGCTTTTAACGGTTTCAAACTTTGAGTCAATGTTACAATTCTCATTTTCACTAATGAAAGAAAAAATTCAAACAATGGTAAATTCAATGAAATACATTAAGTCTATGAAAATGAAATTTCATGAACAAAAATTTATATATACCTTCTTCATTTTTGGAATACATTCCACGGTCGGTTTGTATCAAAATGACACTCTTGAGGTCATCATACTGAATAGGTGACACAATTGAATCTCCACCGTATGATAGTTTGACTCTTAAGTTCTTTGAAGATGTCAAATCAGGCGGTACCTAAGTAAATAGATAGGCTTTGGTTATACGTACATGTATATTGTTAATATACGTATTAATGTACATATATTATGGCAAGTTTACATATTACATGTATATATACAAACATGTATATTGTAGATAGATTTCGGTTATATGTAAAGGGAATTATAATGTTTACAAGATAAACGTATATATTCTTGATGTACATGCAGTGTACGTATGAAACATATATACATGTAAATGTACCGGGTATATTGGTATGACGTGTATTGATTTACTTACATTTAACATGATATTATGCTGCTTTCCTACAACAAAATTAAAAATAAAATTAGGAAAGGCTCTGCATTTAAAGAGGAATGTTTGTAGAGTTAATGATTGAGGGTTCATAGCAGAAAAGTCTGCAAAATTTTTTAAGGATTTACATGTATGATTGGTGGAGCTGTGATAAGTGTATTTATGAAGATACGTCGGGATATTTAAAACACTCTGACAAACTGTGTTGAATTTTTTTAAACATTGGGAAACTCAACCGATGATCATATACACTGTAGCTGAAAAAGAATATAAAAACACGAACTGCGAAACGTACGTTTTTGAACGATAAGTAAAATTCAATGTTTTTTTTATAGTAAATGATAAGCAGCTTTTTTTTTTAGTAAATATAAAAAACAAATATATTTTTGAATGAAGTAAATACTAGTATATTGTGTATCTCGTAATTTATAAAGGTAAAGAACATTCTGATTTATAATCTTTTTAATGTTTAGATAACCTTTAATTCTAAATAACTTCTCACTCCTCAATCCCATACACAAAAACTGAAACTTATATGTATAGAACAACCCGGTCCTTCGGACTGCAATAAATCTCACTTTCGTCGACATGCATGTACATGTACCCATGAAACCTGCCTCCGTTTTACTCAATTTTTTTGATAACGATCATATAGTACGAAATTGAAGTCATATATTGCGTTGCTATTTATTTCTTAAATAAGATAATTGCAAGAAAGTTATTTTAATTTTATTGAAGTTACCAAATTACTAAATATTGTTAAAATTACCAAAAGTGACAGTAGAAGTGTTTTGACGTATTGATCTTCCATCCTTTACCAGTTCTAACATTAAATTTTGGCTTCCACGTTGTAACAGGTGACAGTTTACAATTAAAGGGGATCCTGGTCGCACTATTTTTGGAAATGCGGCTAGCAATTTGCTACAAAGAACAAGAGATAATGATTGAAAAACTTTACTGTTTTACATTTATATCAATATTTTGTCTAAAAACGAATATTACCTAGCTGATACTGGATAAAATCCTATCCAGACCAACAGGAAGCTTGACAATATCCATAAAACCAGACATTTCTAAAATAGAAAAAAATATACAGTCATGTTAAACACTTTAATTACATTTTGTTAAAGCAATATGAGCAGCATTTTTGAGAATTTTATTTTGCTATTCTGATAAACCTGAATGTAATACTTTATGTTCAATTAGACCTAAATGAAAGGTTTATGTACAATGGAATGTATAGACAAGTATGTTATACATGTATAAGAATTCATTATTATACAGGTCGATAATAATGTAAATTTTCTTCATTCAAGGCATATTAATAGTTCTTGAGCAACAGAAGTTTAAAAATATTCTTTTTGTGTTATTGAAATAGTTAATTACAATACTGTAACAAAAATTGTCAGCATCAAAGTTGCAGCTCAAATTGCTTTAATTAAATTTTGTCATGCTGTAAATTCTAATACAAAATTTACTTCTTTAATTTTGCATTTTTTGCCACCCGGTTAATTCAAAGATTTCAACATAACAGTCTCCACACTTTCAGACAACGACTGTGGCTATGATCTAGGTTTGAATATTGAAAACAAATTACATGTTCATGACGTTCTATTTTGATTTCAGAAGCAATCAGAAATCCATTATTTTCAAATGTTTCATAAATTTTTGGCCCGTCAAAAACGACTTCATTTGAAAAGGGTAACTTTTAAGCCATATCCTTACAGAAAGTCTTCGATAAAGATCATTGTACAATAAAGCTGAATTTCACCAGTTAATGAAGTCGTAGTCTGTGTTGGAGGTCAATGACAAATATTAGACTATATCTAAGTAAAATCACACTTTCATCCTCAGAAAAAGGAAAGCTACAAATAAAAATATAAGAAATTGCCATTGACTTATTTAAGGAGTATACCAAAACTGTCTCAGCAGGGAAACAGATCTGTGTGACTCAAGCAACCATTACAACCCTTGACTTTTAAAGCAGTAAAATGGTCGGTATATTGAACAGGAAGGATGGAACTGGGATGGATAATTATCCAAGAAAAATATTAGGAACGACATATTATTGAGTTAATTTTGACATAACTACCATCATCTCTTTCGCATCCCAACAATTTTAACACCTTAATGTTATGCATATAAAAATTCAAGCTCTCTCTCTCTCTCTCTCTCTCTCTCTCTCTCTCTGATAAATCTGGAGCATTGTCAGTTTCAAAAGAAATTGCATAGATGAATATAGAGCAGGAAAGAAAAAGCGGTATATTTTATTGAAACATCTTTTTGTTGTATACTTTCTAAAAGTCTTCTTTTTCCATTTTTAATGTAAATAGACTTTCTTAAAAATAAATTACTAATATGGACTGTATATTTAAAAGGGTAAAATGAATACAAACCATGTTGATGTATCAAATAATCCACAGCTCTCTATTTTCAGGACAAAACAGAAATGAGCTAAGCGCAGAATATGCATGAAGCATGTGCTGTGCATGCACACAAAGCATCATTTAATAGATTGCTTGATACTCTTCACATCGTCTCAACACCAACGTTAGAGTCCTTCAAGTCACAGTTGGACTCATACACGAGGTGTCAGCTGGCTACAAGTACCTCCTAAACATGTCAGTTTTTAGCTTTTTATTGGACAAAGTACCCTTGGATTTTTACTATTTAGCTTTGTCTGAAACGTGGCAGTACCGGAGTCAGTATAACGATCTACTAAGAGTTTAATTTGTATGGAAGAAGAACCATGCAAAACCTTGCTAGTAAAGGCATTAATTTAAAAAATAAATAATAAAGATGTAAAATGTAAGAAACTTTTATTGTTTATTTTTATTGCTGAAATTTTGATTGTATTTCATCTCAAATTTTCAATTCTCAATAGAACAGAACATCAGAGTGTCAAATGTTAACGAAATTGAAGAGAAAACTATTGTATTATCGGAGGATACTTAGAAAGTTCTTGGCAATATATAGACCAAAAATAAATTTAAAGATAAATTAATTTTATATAAATCTTTCTTTACGTTCTCAATATTCTGGCATTTTAATCCCTTTGCAACGTCGTTAAGAGGGATAAATGTATAGTAACACAATCTCACGTGTACGAGTATGTGTTTGTGGAAAGTGAGATCATAGTGCTCTGAGAAATGAAATTAACGTACGAGGGACGAACTTCCATAAAACAAATAAGATTATAATTCACTGTTAAATAATTTTTTAAAGTATATAACTCTCTCTCATTTTAATGCATATCTGCCACTGTTCAGCCCATGCTCGAATCACGTGATCCAAGCTGTCACCTGACATGCTCCGAAGCATTCTGTTCAAAGAGGCTAAAATATTTTTCCGAGTCTTATATTTCATATCATGCAAGCTAATTTTTATGATAAGAAGAGTTCATTTGTCAGAAATGACCAAATCTCGGAAATAAGATGGTTGGATAAAGGTAACGTTTCCCAGAAAGAGCATTTGACCATCACAACCCAAGTCCTCTGTCTTGGGAACGTCGATTATCCAATATGGATATATATATAGTAAAGGGGCCTTCTTTTTGTCATAATAAATATGTTTAAAGTCTAGAGTAAACAATATTTTAGGGATTTTATAATAATATTATTGTTAAGATATTCAACTTTGTTTCTAGCTGTAACTTCGTGATCTTTCATAACAATCCGCCCAACAAAAGACACGTCTCTTCCCCAGCTTGCTTTCGCTATACTACAAAACAAACGTCATTTTTAATCATCTCCCTCCCTTTACGAGAACAACCAATCAAATATATGATTGAACGTCTGGAATGTCTATTGTCTTCGTTATCTGTGTACAAAATATTATAAGATGCATCAAAGGAATATTCAAGTTAAACGTTAAGCTTTACAGCCGTTCGTTTCTCGAGTGACAATCTTACTTTTTTGTCACGAGTCACCTACATATTGACGTTATTTTTACATTGTGACGTCAAAATGATGGGGAAAATCATTACATTTCATATGGTGTTTATAGAACATGTGCATGACTATAGATGTGCCAAACATTTTGATCTGAATTGTTGTTTTGTAAATATAGATATAGTTCGCGAACTTTTGGATCACCCCTCGTATTTTTTGGATTGATGTAGAATATTGTCTTGATTTATAGATATAGTATTTGCGAGGGGATGCTCTGCTTTGTGATGATCTTGTTATATGTATCAGGAAACATGTATTCATGACGACCTTGTCATCTTCTACATTTGGTAAATTACAGCCAACCAATTTATATTATATGGTATCAGATAATTGTCCGAAAAAGGAATGAAATACTATTTTTGTAGAGCTTTTTAGCTCAATGAAACACCATTTTTGTAGAGCTCTTTGGTTCAAAATTAATTGATAGCATTTCTCTTTTCCCCTCATAATTATTAATATATCTTATTAAATTCATAGAATTTAACAATGATAGAAAGTTTGTATGCCTGACGCTTTGATATAAGCAGTTGATCCTGATTTAGTCAGATTGCATGCTAGAAGATTTTCAAATGTTCTCCAAAAAATTCAATCTAATTATCTCTTTTAAGAGTCATGATACATGTAGTCAGATTTTAATTTAAACAACCTCAGTAACTTCCTGTTAAATCCCAACCCTTTCTCAGTGTTGAATGGGGGTAACAACAGGGAAATGTTATTTAATTTCGGAATATGTAGAAAATTAAAACAAATATTTTTTAAGAGTATAGTCTCGAAATTATCGAAACTAAGTAACGGAAAGGGGGGATATTCCCCGCAACGGTGAGAAGCTCATCTTCCTTAATACGTCACAATACCTCAGTTTAGCATAAAACATTTCTAAGTTGTTTGAATTCTTTTTAATAATAACTCTGGGGTTTAGAGGAAATAATATCAGGGACGTTTAAAATAATATTTGAACTCTTAGATGTTTTATTCCTCCTCTACATCCGTTTAATGGTTGGATGTGGCTAGAATGGGGCCATAAGGGGGGTCTTTCATATTTACAGAAAAATGGAAAACCTGTAAATTTGTACATGTATAATCAATTACATGAAATTTTTTACCCTTGAACAGCTTAAAATTGTCTACAAACTTTTCTAAATTTATTTCGTTTTTTGATATTTTGTCTTTGTTCATTTTAATGGGACACAGGGAAAGGACGGACATACAAAGCTGATAGGCCCCACAAGAAAAACTCTTGCTATGATATATCAGGACATGGCCGGTTTTTCAACATTCCAACATTTGCCAAAATGGAAAGTGACAAATCAATCTCTTATTAAGATATTCATTTATAAACAGATTTAGACAGAATTATTACCCAGGCTGGTGTCATGTTACAGAAGAACTAACGACTAAGGCCAAAACCGTTAGATGATTTTGAAATTTTGCAAAATTAATGAATGATTTTAAAACTGCTAATTATGAAAATATCCTTCTACATTCCATTTCAAAAGTTTAAAATTATTTTCAATTCAAGGCAAATAAGAAAATTATGAGAAGAATAAATTTTGGTCTTAGTCGTAAGTGCTTTTGTAAAACGGACCCCTGTACTTTTGGGAATAAAAGTATGTGTCTTAAAGTTTAATGTTTTGTAAGAACTTTATAGTTTGAGAAATAATATACATGTGTATGTACCTTTTAAATCAATTTCCAGAGAGCAAGAGCTACTTACAGCCTTTTTTGGCCTGGAAATTTCCGAAAAAAACAAAACTGCTCAATTTAGGTTGAAAATGCAATATTTATCACTTGGACTGTTGGTTACCATGTATCTATTGAACATGACCTAAGTTTCCCTTTAGTCAATGCATTCTGACGTCATAATATGCGTCATTTTCCCAATATCCTTCAAATTTCTTTGAAATGGCCTAAATTGAATCATAGATAATCAATATCTTATATAGAGCACAACCTCGGATCCAAAATATGCAGTAACATAATGAAAGATCTATTCCTGAAGATAAAAAAAAGTGTTTTAATTTTTAGATCGCGGACTGTGCTCATATTATAATTTTTCGCTGAATGTAGTCAAATACGCGTATTTTCTGCTGAATTCAACAACAATGCAATTTCTCAAAGCATGATTTCCAATATTTTGATTCTCAAAAAGAAATTTTATTATAGGAAATAAAAGCACTCTATTTATTCTCTGCTTTATTTTGATATACGAAATGGGAAAGAGGGTGATAATTTATCAATTGATATAAGAACAGGGTCATTTTATGCATAAAGTGAACCTAGCTCTTTGATTTACTTTTTTTCTTCAAATACACAGCAAATCCAATTATATAAAAATCGAATGTATAGTTTTATCTTTGCACTGTCACCACTTCATGTGCATGTGTGATGCCAACATTTGATATCGGTTGTGGTGGAGAAGTTAGCACCCCCTGTCGAATAGTCGCAAGCGCTATGAGCAGTTTGTCTTCATGAATTGGATAAGAAGTAATCTGTAGACAAATTCCGATTATCAAAATAATAGTTTAAGAATTTTATGTGCAAATGTCACCCTACTTTCAATCTCCTGACAGGTTTTACGAAGTCATTGTTTCGACAATACTTTCCACGAGTTGTTAACACCCTTCTGTCATATTTTTAAACAAAACTTTTTTTTCTGAATCCGGTACCTTTGCTACGAGCGGTAGATAAGGATACAATGCAATATAACTCACTAATTTTTAAATCTCACCATTTTGCGCTGGCAATTACATTGATTTTTTCTGATATGCTTTATGATTAACGTTTGACAAATCAATAAGACATATTTGAAATTGTCGACGATTTTTTCTATTTTTTGATCATGACAAGGAGTACACGGCGGTGGTCACTGCTCGGCAGGAGTTGCTCATTCCTCCATGGCACCTGATCCCACCTCTGATGATTTGGAGATTTGTGTGTGTTCTGCACCTGATTTGTATTGTTTAATGGAGTTTTGAGCTTGAATACTGTTCGTTATCTCCATATTATCATCAATGTTTTAAGCAGTTGTTTGATGTCACTCAGCATTGTATCTTGTCACAAACTCTCTGATGTATAATAATCCAAAGGATCATAAATATATATTTGTATAATAAGTAAATTGCTTTAATTATCAGAAAGGTATCTTTCTATATGTTTACTGTATGCTTTAGTGGATTTATGTACACTGTATATTGTTCTTACTTTAGAAAAAATAAAGAAAAAAGATCTCAAGACAATTGATAGAATTTCTTAACTACTAATAGTTGCAGTATTTTACAAAGGTTTCCCTTTTCGGTCTGAAATATTGTAATCATAATCGCCAATGTACATGTGTTCCAATTTTACTATTAAAAACACTTGAAAGTACCGAAAAAATCCCCTTTTATGACATTAATTGTTTACACTCTATTCATAAAGACAAAACATTATAAGACCAAGAGCTCTTAGTTTAGCATGCCAAAATATTTCCTTTATTTTTCTAAAAAAAACATTGATTATATAATTGATAAACAAATTGTAGTTGTAAATGTCAAGTAAAAGAAACCTCATATTATTAATGTTAAAGTTTTTACAGTCCAAATATAACTTTCATCTTGAATCTTATTTGTAAAGGCTTACTTTGAAAATTCCCTTCGGGTATATATATCAATGTTTGACTTTTTTATCTGTATGCAATTTTCTGTAGAAAAGAATCGTTTAAATGATCAACGCTAGAAAAAATGAATATTGTTGCATGCCTTTTTTTTATTTGGTAAGTATTAATTTTTTCCACGCATCATTTAAAGATTAAGAAAATAGTATGAATTTGCTGTGTTTTAAGATCAGAGTCATTCCCCAACTGAATTTCTTTATTCATATTTACGACTTAATATAAATCAATTAATATCCTGATCAGAGGAGATCACAATGTCAAAGAACCTAGGAATAGGATAATGATTACTAATTTCGGAGTAAGAAGTTAGAAAGATTTTAATTTTGTTCCTTTTTTATTTTTAAAAATTTACAGTTACCCTATTCCCATTCGCCTAACCACCGGATGAACAATCAATTTTCGCCAAACTTTCAGTAGACACAACCAATGCAGCCAATACCACATTAACCCATGGGAATCACTCCCTTTGGCTGCCTGGCAGGTTCAACTTCAGTATCTCAAACACATTTCCATCCAATTATGGAATCTTTACAATATCAATAACACATGCAGCAGATCTGGTCATGGAAATTCATGAGCTAAGAAGAAGTAACATTTTTAATGCACACTCTCTGAAAGATCTAGGCACGGACTACATCCTGGTGTCTTCAAGTTAAATTAGCCAAAGGTATACATGTCGAGTTTCATCCAGCTCCCGAACAGACATGGTGGTAAATATATAAGCCCTTCCAAGGTTGCAACATGCCTTTACCATGTATGATACCAGCAGAAGAAGTTGGCATTGTATTTTAAAAACAGGAAAATTATTGAAATAAGCAGCGCTTCTCCACTGTACCAAACCGTTATAGCTTCTTCTGATACACTTGTCATCTTTTGTAAGGATGATTCTATTTTTCAAGTCCTGCCAAAGAACAGCTGTGGATTAAATTTTCAGATGCCTTGCCCAATATTTATTTCCACTAATGTTAGCGATTGCAAGGCAAAAATAAAAACTGTGTAGTCGAAAAGACAAATTATATCAGGATTAATCGCAGCATTCATACTATCACAAACTTTTTTGTAGTACCATTAGAAAGGGGACAAAGTCTGACCATTCAGTCAGAATACGATGTTTGTGTATTGTTTGCTGACAATTATCATGATAATTCTGGAAATTCTGGCACTAGAACAGAAATGCTCTCATCATTGCTCTATCAAAGAACATTGGCAATACCTGAAGCAACTCTTTTGACAGATATCGTAAACGTTGTCTAAACGCAAGAAAACAATACATTTAGGTTAAACACAACATTTAAAAAAGATGAAAATTAATCCATCGACGTGATGCTTATTGTGCTACTGCGACAAGGGAATACGGTTTATACGGTCCAAGGGAATTGGTCTCAACATTCCGTTGTGGGATTCGAACTCGAAACATAAGGATTAAAGTCTTACTCCGTGACTCTCTAACAAATGCTGCAACCACAACGCCACGAAGCTTTTAAGGGGGGGGGGCGGGTTAGCTAGCCAAATGTCCTTTGAATTTTTGTCGCTATGCTAGTGCGTACATCTGTACGTATATCAAAAAAATATATGAACTTGTCAAAATTGTTAAATCTAGATTCTAAAGAAACTAAACGTATGACCTTCATTTTTTGTTAAAGCATTTCTTTTTGTACCGGTGATGATATTATATAAATATTGCATGTAGTTGAGTGTAACATTGAAAATGTTCACCCCAAGAAAACCATTGTCAACCGAGGCACAGCTTAAAATAAAACGTCACAATGGTGTGACCGTCATTGTAGGTTTTGACAATATTGAATCTCCCGTTTAACTAAACACTCAAAAACATCATCGTCTGGCAGAAAAAAAAAACGTAAACCGAACTGGACAATGGAAGAATGTTTACATCTAACTAACGCGTTTATTCACCTGTAATAAGAAAATTTTGACGGCTAAATTCGGCGCCGGAGTGACCACTCAAAAGAAGAGGGAAGTTTGGAAATCTATAACTGATTCAATTAATGTTGCCAGCAGTTCGAACTGTTGAAGAAGTCGAAAAGAAGTGGCACAACATCCATATGAGGAATGCCCTTCTAAAGCAACAATTGAAAGACTTCAATAAAAAAGACATTAAACTTTTTTTTAATTTTCAAACATTAATGTTTACTGAAAATAAATTATATTTGACAATGGTAATTATAATAAACAAGTGTTGGCTCTAGAAATGATTCATTGTAATGTGATTTCTGTAAGCTCTACCATCCAGATTGTCAGGGACACAGTTGTTGTTGTCAGCATCATCTTCATCACTGCCCTCATCAGAATCATCGTCGTTTTCCCCATCCTCGTCAATGATTGGCGTGTTGAGCAATTTTTCTAAATTATGAAGTACCGTGCAGGCCATACTAATCTTGCAAGCCCTGTCTGGACACAACCTTACCTCAGAATGTAGTATATGTAAACGTCTTTTCCGTTGTCCTATGGTTCTCTCCACAATGCACCTCGTCACCTTGTGTGATATATGAATGAAAAATAAATAAATAATTGATTAATGAAACATGAAATAAAGGAAATAACTAGTGGGAAGGTAGGTTCTAACTTCTAACTTAAAAATGCAAACTTTTTTTTCGAGTGGCGATAATTCGGTAATTGACTGTAAATCAACAAAAAAATGGAATGAAACAAGTTTATACGGTATTACATGATTAATAAGGCATATTTACCCATTGTATCTTCTTTCCTGTTGGGTTGCAGGGTTAAGGAAGGGAGTCGGGATCCAGTTCTTGCACGGATAGCCACTATCACCGAGAAGGTGACATTTAACAGGAATTAGTCCGGGTGAAATAATTGGCTAATGCCACTTTCTCGCAAAATTCTTGCGTAATGTGTTGACCCAGTCCACTTGGCAACTATGTCCAGTATATGACAATGTGCGTCCACGACAAGTTGCACATTAACACTGTGGAAGTTTTTTTCTATTAACAAATTCTTCTTCATTGACTGTAGGACGCTATATCCTAAAATGGGTCCCATTGATAGCGCCGAGCACTCCCGGAAAATTGGCGATTGCGTGAAAGTCTGTCTGGTGCCGGTGAATTGTCTGAGCGTCGGTTGGAAATTAATCTTTGAATGATATGCGTTCGAGTTAAGGCTGTAGAGACCTTCTGCACAATTCTGGACACGGTGGATTGGTGAATTCCGAAGTCATCCCCGTTACCTAACTGCATTTTTTATGTTGCGATTTAGCGAAGAGCTATATCATGACTTGTGAATTAGTTGGTATGCTACAATTTTGACTTGTTGCTGGTGAAACGAAATCTTCAATCAGCATCCAAATATGTTCAATTCCATTTCTATCAATACGGTAGCATGTGATAAGTCCTACAGCATTGTATCCCGTAAAGGGATCTAATTTCGGCTTCAAAACACGGCGTTGCCTTTGCTGTCTTGCAGCCATTTTGCTGTCAGTGGTAAGCAAAATGCTTAAAAACTTAAGATAGGATTCTTCTCACATTTCTTGTATTTAAGAATTAATGAAATTTTCACAGAATCAAGAGGACAACATCACTAAGTGATGGTATCAGCGAGATTAAATTTGACCTTGAATATTAGAGGTAATGTCAGGTCAAAGGTTATTACCTTTTCCCTGGACATTAAGAATAAAAAATTGCTGTTTCCAATCATGCGATCCCTACTTGTAATTCAAAAGATTAAATGTTTTTCTTTTTACATAAAAAGATACTACCATATAGTGCCTATAAGATGATATTACCAAATTAACATGGATAATTTAAATAAAATGGATATTTGCCTCCACTTTTCTTAGTTTTTAGCATTTATTAGTTATTTTTATAAGGCTTCCTAATGTTAACTTTTTCCAATTTTCACATATAGTAAATTTGTTTCATAAAGGTACAAAATGATACAAAAACTAAAAGTTTTGATCGGTTACTAAGAGAAAAATAACACTTTTTACGGATTTTTGGCTCAAATCTGTACTTAGATTTGAAGCATTTAAAAGCCAACATAGTTCTAGTATGTGTGAAAAATCTTATTTATTTGATATATTTTGAAACTTTAGTCCCTTATGATTAATTTAACTTACATTTGAAAATTTTGTCTAGTCTTTGATTGCATAAAAATTATTACTTAATTCAATGTTCTATTATAATTTTGAGAGGCAGAAAAGAAGATATTTTCATACGCCACCATTCCGCCAAAGATATAGTCCCTGCTAGTTTTCAAACGCAGTTTACCATTTCTATTTAAAGTTGTATAATTGTTATGAGGAATGAAAAATATGGTCTTTTAAATATCTTACATATAACTAGAGGTACTGTGAGCGATGAGCTCACTAAATGATACCCCCCGCCTCCCATATGGTTATAACTAGTGAAAAAGTCCATGTTTTCCTGTGGCCGGGAAACCTAAAATATGTGTCGGATCAAAAAGTAAAATAGGAGGTGCACAATGGCAATATGTAATAAAGATTCTGTGAAAGTTGCATCAAATTTCATTCAGTGGTATGAGAGGAGTTGCGGATAAGAGATGGGTACCCCAAAGCGTAACAGACGGACGGACGGACAGACGGAAGGACGGACGGACAGACGGACGGACGGCTAGACGTACAGACGGACGGAATTAACGATTACTATATACCCTCCCGCTTTTCAAGCGGGGGGTATAAATACCCTCCCGCTTTTCAAGCGGGGGGTATAAATATATAAAAAAAACTATCAACAAATGTACTTTGATTATTCCATCTAATCAGAAACCAGAGGAGAATCCTACCTTAAGACAAAGTTAGGGATTGTTTAACTTTAAGCATATTCTAAGACATATAAGTAAGAATAGGAAACGTCATGCAATCCACTTACAACGTTAAGTGACGTACTAAGTAAAAAACGTCAATCTGCTTAAGGTAAATCGGTACTTAAGAATATACTTAACAGAATAAAAATTTTATGCATACGAACCCTGCTTTTCATTCCCACAAAAAAAAATAGAAATAAGACAAAGATTTTGAATGTAAATTTGTTATTATAGCTGAGCACGAATTATTGCACTCCACAACTTTCACTTCAAAGTGCCGAGCGCATGGCGAAGAAACAGTTGCTACCAATTTTATCGACTAGGTCAGTCGCGACCGAGATACGAACTCACGACCTCCCGATCACGGAGCGAGCGCTCTACCGACTGAGCTACCGTGAACGCTCATGATAATAGAAATTGACATCTAATTAAGTAAGGCATGTCAATCTTTGCAAAGTTCGATCTTTTCGTTTGAAATGCAAATTAGTTTTTTTTTTAAATTGTTATTTTTACTCTGAATTCAACACTTTTCTATACTATGTGTTTGAAAAATTTTCTGTGTATTCCGGCTATAAATTTTCACTATTTTGTACTTTATATTTTTGTTCTTTAATTTTCCTTTTGTAAACAATAATTTCTTATTTGTATTCCATCCTATTCTATTTGAAAAATTAAGCAAATGGAAAACTAAACAAAACAAAAGGAAAAGATTGAATATTCTTATCCAAATCAAGCAACAGAGATATCATCTCGTAATCCAAATCAAGCAAAGATATACTTCCAAAAAAGGGACACCAAAATAAAAAAGAAACAACCCTTTAGAAATCGTCAAATTAACCTTATTTTATTATTAAAAAGATCAAGTGCAGACAAATTCCCTTTAAGACACGTAATTGTTTGCACTATATTCAGGGAAATGAAATATTATTGGACCAAGAACTTTTGGTTTAACATGCCAAAATATTTACTTTAAATTTTCTGCAAATCATTGATTGTGTAACAGTTATTGTCATATTAAATGATTATCATGAATTTAAAGTTCAAGAAAAAAAACATGGTAATAATACTAGGCTTGTAAACGGACTAAATATAACCTTCTGGATCAGTATAGGCTTACTGAGATAATTTCCGGGAAAAATATAAATGGCTGTTAGACCAGTTTTCTTCTTTGTCTATAAAACAAAATTGTTTAAAATAATAGATACTAAAAATGATAAGTATTGTTGCATGCCTTTTTTTATTTGGTAAGTAATATTTTTTAAGCAGTTTCAAAATTAAGGAAAAAATACATGTATGTAATGAATTTGATGTGTTTTGCTTGTTAGACGAGTCATTTTCAACTTGACTAATCGAAAGCAATATTTGTTCTTTCATTTTTTTAAAAGTCCAGTTATGAAAAAATATTTAGGTTGAATTAAAAGAGATCACACGTTTACAAGTTGTCAATGAACCTCAAATAAGAATTATTAAAAATCGCATTTAAGTAGAAGAAATGTCTACTTTTGTTCTTTCTTATTTTTAAGGCTTTGCAACCTGGAAAAATTTACCGTTATCCTTTTCCCATTTGCCCAACCCCCGGATGAACGATCAATTTTCGCCAAACTTTCAGTAAACACAACCAATGCAGCCAATACCACATTAAATTAACCCATGGGAATCACTCCCTTTGGCTGCCTGGCGGGTTCAACTTCAGTATCTCAAACACATTTCCTTCCAATTATGGAATCTTTACAATATCAATAACACATGCAGCAGATGTGGTCATGGAAATTCATGAGCTAAGAAGAAGTAATATTTTTAGTGTACACTCTTTGAGAGAACAAGGCACGGAGTACATCCTGATGTCTTCAAGTGAAATTAGCCAAAGGTATACATGTCGAGTTTCATCCAGCTCCCAAACAGACGTGGTGGTAAATATATAAGCCCCTACAAAGTTACAACATGCCTTAAACTTGTATGGTACCTGCAGCGAAAGTTTGCATTGTATTTTAAAAATAGGAAAATTTATTGAAATAAGCAGCACTTCTCCACTGTACCAAACCATTATAGCTTCTTCTGATACACTTGTCATCTTTTGTAAGGATGATTCTATTTTTCAAGTCCTGCCAAAGAATTCAACTAATGTTAGTAATTGCACTGCAAAAATAAACACCGTGCAGTCGAAAAGACAAAATATCAGGATTAAACGCAACATTCATACTATCACAAACTTTTTTGATGTACCATTAGAAAGGGGACAAAGTCTGACCATTCAGTCAGACTATGATGTTTGTATATTGTTTGCTGACAATTATCATGATAATTCTGGAAATTTTAGGACGAGAACAGAAATGCTCTCCTCGTCGCCTTATCAAACAGAATTGACAATACCTGAAACAACTCTTTTGACCACTTTGATAAGGATTGTCTCAACGAAAGAAAACCATGTAACTAGACTTAACACAAAATTTAGAAAAAATGAAAATAACACAGCTTCTACAACTTTTTCAAGCCTTTATTCAGAGTTAACAAAAACTGATTTCTCACTAGGACATCGAAAACAACACCTGTCATGAATCCTGTTAATAGCGATTTGCACACCGCTTCTACGCAACAAAGTAATGTTTCTTCAACTGGTACATCTAAATATGTAGTCTCCTCGATACACACGACTTTGAAAACTATTTCTCTGGAATATGTAAACCTTACTTCAACAGATTTAATACAAACGACAAATCCCACAAATACTCCTCGTAATTTTACAACATCTGTACAAAAATTGAAGAAAATCTGCACCTGTGCTTGCAGGAAAACAGAACAAACTTTCAATGACACTAGCTCTACAAAAATCAAACTCCATGAACTTGTTGCAGAATTAAAGGTTAACAAATCTAAATTATCCTCAGAGGTCAAAAGAATCTCTTGTGCAAAGGATGACGACAATCGTCAGAAAGAATTGGATATGTAGGAGCAGTGGTCATCATTTTAGTAATGGCGACCATAGTCTCTTTTGATTTGATTAATCTTTTTCAGAAATGTGACAATTTTAGAAAAGATTCTAGGAAACCGACACGAAGAATGCCAATAGTGTGTTGAGAACAATAGATATGAACGAGAAAACGTTTTCATAAAAGAAAATTCATCGACATGATGCTTATTTTGCTACTGCGACAAGGAAACCCGAAACGTAAGGATCACATTCTTACTCCATGACACTCAAACAAAACTGCAACCATAACACCACGAAGCTACATGTAAGAGGTGGGGTGGGATATAAAAGACTATTATCCATATTACCGTTTTGTGACTGTGTTAGTGCGTACATCTCTTCATGTATATTGAAAAAAATATATGAACCTGTCAAAATGGTGATATCTAGATTCTAAAGAAGCCAAATGTATGACCTTCATTTTTTGTCAAAGAATTTCTAATACCGGTGATGATATTATGTAATATATAAACATGTATACTAATACTGGTTGTTGTAAAGTGTGATCTTTGTGAAGCTTTTGTAGTAAAGTTGTTTTGAGAAAATGGAGTACACCTAGCTACTGTAGATCACTAAATTTTCGCGACACCTTATTTTCGCGAGATAGTCATTGACTCTTGATTAGCGACACAAAATTTTCGCGTATTGTGGTTATTGTTCTATATAATCTTAAGGAATACTATTATATGCGAGAATTAAATTTTCGCGAGCACACTGTCTAGCGTAATTACGCGAAAATAAAGTTCTCGCGAAATAAAAGTGATTTACAGTATTTGATCAAATTAATTTAGACCAATGTATTTTAAAATGTAAATAATAATCTTTCCTATTATGTTCAATGTTAACACATTATTTTGTTTCGTTTTTTTAACGCTTAATCGTGTATAAAGTATATTTCGTACACTATATTAATAATAATGTATATATCTATATACGTGCAACTCAATTTCTATTTTCTTTTTAAATATGCTCTTTATTTTCTTATTACTCAGTTGCTGAACATAATGCTGTAGACCTCAGTAATGCAGATATTTAATCCCGGTGAGTTTAAGATAAAAGATACCACACAATCTGACACATTCGTTTCATATTTGGATCTTTTACTAGAAAATTAAAAGACGTTAATGGTTACCTAACAGCAAAGCTTTATGATAAACGTGATGACAAACCTTCCAATCGTCAACTTCCCTTACTTTTAAAACAAATATACTTTTGTCACCTGCATACGGAGTTTAAACCTCTAAGTTGATTCGATCCGGAAGAGCATGTTCGACGTATGAACAATTTTTTAAACGAGGTAAGCTATTGACAAACACGTCGATGAAGCAAGAAAATCAGCATTAATTAATTAAAGTCATTATTTCGTAAGATCTATGGTCATAACAATGTCTTTTCTTAGCAAATCTTTAAGTCAATGCAAATGCTGACTGACTCTTTTCATACTGATTGTTAAGCCATTATCTACACACTGGGATGTTCTCAGATTTTCCTTCCATTATTTCCCGATCATGACAAAGAGCACACGGAGGGTCGGCAGTGGATGCTCACTTCTCCATGGCACCTGATCCTACCTCTGATGTTTTGGAAGTCCCTGTTTTCTTCTCTCCTATTTTGAAATGTTTAATGGACTTTTGAGTTCAAATACTCTACGTTATCTCCACATATTTCATTTTATATGGCTTTTCTTTTAATTATGAAAGAGTACTATTCTGTCTAAGATAGACATTAATTGTTCCGGCCATTTTCAAGACAGTTCATAAGTAAGGGATGGTGGATCAGTAAAACGTTTTATAACAAAATTTGCTAAGTTTTCATCATTTAACGTCACAATGAATTTAACTTGATATGCTTAGATAGCAAACGCAGAAAAAAATTCAGAGTCTGAAATTAAACTGTATATACATACGACTGTCAATTTAAACTGATCTCATCCACAGGTTTTACAGTAGATGTTTGAGCATCTTATCACAGTTATTTCAATGTTTTCAGTTAAGAGAATTAAATTGATTTTTAAATCAATGCATGTATGTTTGTTTGAGAGTCGTAGTCATTTATGGCAGATATGATTAGTTTATCCATGGCACCTGATCCAAGGTGTTAGTCCGTATATGCTCTGCCTCTCATTGGTGATGTTAAACGGACTTTTGTGCTTGACTACTCTTCATTTTCAATATATTTCATTTATCAATGATCATAAGGACTAATCAAATTCGATTTCAATATATTAAAAATATAATTTTACCTCGTTTTACCTAGGCCTCATTTTGTGAAGTAACTTTTTATTGAAACTGCATCAATCTCATCTATTTGTGCATTTACTTTAAACAGGGCGAAAAAAAAATACTAGTAAATCATAAACTTAAAAGTAAAATGATTCATGTTTTAAGCAATCTGCGGAAGCCATTATGGGAAAATTAAAAACTAAGGAATACCTGATCAATGAATAACAGTTACCAAAATAAATAAAGAAAAGAAAATCCAGTTTCTAACGGAAAAGGTAGAGTCTTTAGGAATACCAAAAAATTACGCTGTTTTCATTTCTTAAAAAAATTGCTATGCAGATTGAAATGTTTTTTTTTTTTGATAATGTTTTTAAATTATGAAGTTTTTTGATATTGTTTTAAAATAATCAAGTTTCTGGATAACAGAGCGAGCAGCCATTAATTTCAAAGAGCTGCAGAACAGTCCTTATCTAACGGAATGAAGATATTCGAAAATGAAAGAACTACTGTTTCAATGATATAAACATAATATTGATTTTTTTTTTCCTTTTTTCTTTGGTTTGCCATTTTGCACCCTTCTTGACATAACGCGGTGTTGTAGGCTGTGAAATCAAACGTGTAAATACTGTAGATCACTTAATTTTCGCGACACCTTATTTTCGCGAGATTATCATTGACTCTTGATTAGCGAGACAAAATTTTCACGAATTGTGGTTATTGCTCTATATAATCTTAAGGAATACTATTATATGCGAGAATTAAATTTTCGCGAGCACACTGTCTCGCGTAATTACGCGAAAATAAAGTTCTCGCGAATAAAAAGTGATTTACAGTATACATGTAGTTGAATTTTTAAAACGATGGTTAATTTTAGCTTTTGTCAACTATCATGAAATGTTAAGGGTGTGTTTTTAAGATTTATTTGGAAAATAATCCTTATCATTTTGTTGATTATCAGTAATGATATTAATAACAATTATAATAATATTAATATTCGTATGTGTGCATCCTCAAGAAGTGCAGATACGAGTTTGTTTGAGTCAATATTCAGGTGATAAGTTATTGGTCACGATGAGAGACAAAATGTTACCTAGGAATATACAGGTTCATGTACGAGGGTTGTCCCATAAAATCGTGGACAAAGCGTTTTTCTCGAAAAGTAATGGGCGCACTAAGCTGAAAATTTCAGTAAATGTTTATTTATCATATATAAGTGCATAATAATTTTTTTGATAAAATATAGGCAAAAATAAAGATTTCATTATGCCTTAATGTGCACAAGGTATTGTCCTACGGCGCACGGTCAAAAATTCAAGGTTTTATTAAAGAATACACAAGTTTGAATTCAAAATAAAAGTTTTAAATACACAAAATATGGATTAAAATTATCCCAATTCAATTCCACAATCAATTTTGTAGTCTTTGTAAAAAATTTAAGGGATTTGGTTAATTTTTGGCAGTTTCTCGAGCATTCGAAAGGGGAAAGTGGTAAACACAACACACGGAAAATAGCGACGTTTTATGACGTTACGGCGCACCGGAGAGCAGTTCAGTTTTATTTCGATGTTGTAATGACACCTTTAGAGACTTGAAATGACCATAGAAGAAAAAAAATTATAAAAATATCACCATATCTTAAGTATACAAATGAAATAGGAGTTTTCTTAGCGAAGTCTTTTTTTGATCGAGTCCCTGGGGAGTACAAAACATACGGATAAACTCCTAATGTAATAGCAAAGGACGCTGTCACAGTAGACCGCCGATATGAGATTTTCTGTTAGTTGAATGATGATGATAATATTGTCCGTAACTTACCAATAAATCTTCAGAAGATCGCATGAGGATGCCAATTCGCTCTTCGACTGTTTATGGAGACTTAAGAATGTGTATCAATGAAATTCCTCAGTTTAAATCGGACTCATCCAACTTCATTTTTAGCAAAGATAAAACGTGACGCTGTTTGAGACACTTTGACGTTATAATCCATGCGCCGTAAGGTGATACAATGCATGGCATAAAATCTCATAATTTGTTTATTTATGCATATATTTATCTGAAATTTGCTGTGTATATTACTAAAATATGTACTAAATAATAGTGAAAATTTCAGAACTCAGTGATGTTTATTTTTCACACTAGACAATTTGTCCACGATTTTACGGGACAACCCTCGTATATGTTCTTCTCGGTAAACACTAGGAATCGTTTTTAAATGCAAACATCAAATGTTGTTTTTAAAAGTTTTCTTTTCATAAAACTTAAGTGATACATGCATATTCCATCTATCTATAATAACGTTGCATTTAAAGGTGACCTAATTTTTTTCTCCAGATTAAGAAGTTACATTACTCTTGCTGATATTGAAGCAACCAAAGGCTGTATTGATGTAGATCCAAGAATACTCGCATGAGCATTGTTATCTAAAGCGTCCCTTTTCTTCCGAGTTTCTATGAAAAGCTAACTTATTCAGACATATCTATATGTTTGTAGGTATCCTTGAAGCGCCAGGAAACATTTCAGGGCATATGTAAGAATTTTTTACCACACTTAAAAGAAACATTTCTTAAACATACTTTCAAAGAAACCTCAGAAAACATACATACAAAATTAGTGTATTACTATCCCCAAGAAGAAGGCATGGTTTTACTTTATTGCGCCCTAAAATGTAATGACATCAAAAAGTTCTGAACTGGCTTAAATATTAGTTGAATTTATGACTGTGATAAATCAGGAAAGAATATTGTATAAAGGTTTACCATTCAGTAAATAGGACGTCATTAATATGATGCATTTCTATACTTTCAACAGAAAAAGCCTCATAATGCCCAATTTCAATGGTGATTTTCCTTTAGAAAATAGGGTCCACAGCCGTCGCCCACGTTAATTTTTTGATATTTTGTACAAAAGTCAATAACAAATCACATATCTCAAGATCTTTGTGGGCGATGCCTGTAAACAGTATTATCTGAAAGAAAATTCAATTGAAAATTGGTCTCTTCTGCAACTTTTTAAGAAAATACGGGAAAATGCACATGATTATGCGTCACAATTAGCATATTTAAAACACATTTAAGAAAAATGATTTGCATGCTTTTTTCTGCATAGAATTTCTATTGTTCAGAATGCATGAGTTTTCAACTTTTACATCATTTTCATTTTTTTTTTTAGAAATTCAAAGGGCAAAATTTATATGGAAACCATACCTTGTTCTTTTTTATCATGAAATTTAAAATAGAAAATAAAAATTCGAAAGTTTTGTTTCATATGTTTATAAAACTCATAACACAGAACAAATCTCCAATTGGAATCATTTGATGAAATCATTTAATCAAAAATCCACTAAAAATACAGTAATAACCTCCATCTAAATTACCAGTGGTCGATGCCTTGACAAAGACAACATCTCTCGCTTCTAGCTGCACAACAACAATGGACGAAGATGAAATGTAACCAGTTTTTGTATATATATCCGATAACATCTGGTTTCCATTTCTCATAATATTAAAGTAGGAATCTTTCCCGTTGTTTAACAGTGATGCGGAAAACTGGTGCACACCCCGTACTGGAACCGTGAAGTGTCCATAACTTTCATGGTAAGCGTTTCCAAGATTCAGAATTATTCTATCAAAAACAACCGTGTTCCCAGCCAAATATTCCGTATTATGCGTTAATGTCGCTGTGAAAGCAATAGAACCTTGACCTAAAGAATTGATAGAATATATAGCATTAATTCATTTTGTATGATACATACAATAAACTTTAAACTTGATGAAATTTTTTTTCAGATTATTTTGTCATTATATCTCTTTCCCTTTCCATTTCGTCTTTAATTTTTTTTTAGATGAAATGAGTATGGAAATAGGGCAAATAAAGGCAAACAGAATCTCTATATACTCACAATCCATTTCATTAATATCCTGCAGTTTCTTGATATTTTAAACTTTTGTAAGTCAACTAGCTATTATAACTTGTGTAAGTCAACGTCGGGCTATTTTAACTATCATATTATGGTATTTAGGATTACTCTTTAATACTTTATGTGAATCATTGGATCGTAGTTTGGCTTACTTCTTTTATATCAATCTTTGGGCCTTTTTTATACTGAATTTGAGCATAGAAAACTTCGTCTAAATGATCGATTTAAAGGACTTGTGGTGTGATATGTCATAAGGGAATGCTTTCTCCTCCGAGGCACCTCATCCATTCTGTAGCTCCGGGGATCCGTGTGTTTGTCATTTCTTGCTTGTATTTTTTTTAAATAAGATCAGTCATTGTAATGCTAAAATGTGTTTCAAAAACTTTAAAATTGCAAGAAAAACCTTGATCCCTTGAATTGAAATCAACCATTAAAAACCGATTAGAATAATAAAAACAATGTCTGACATTATTAACGTGTATTGTTTAATATGTGGAGTGCTGGTATCAAAATATATGCTATCTATAATTGATTTTTCTCCACTCTTATTCATTATGACTTATTCACTATTCGGGGGTTTTCGACTGAATTGCAGCATGTATCAAATGGAATGAATCAATGGTATTTATAATTAATTTAGAATTTCTTCAGTAATTTTAATTTAAGGAAGCTCTATACAAAGAGTGATTTTGGACTATGTGAAAGCTATACCAGATCAAGGTTTGCATTGGGACTATTTCGTATATTTTCAGCATGGGGCACTTTTCTTATTTCTGCAGTAAAAAGACTATGGACTATCTGTTAGCAGAAATCACTGTAGTTAATATATATTATTTGGAATAGTAATGGAAACAATGAATTCAAAAACAAAAACAAAAGTCTCATTCTCCATGGCACATGATCCACCTAAGATGTTTTGGAGGTCTGTGTTTTATCTGCTCCAATTTTCTATTGTTTGATGGACATTTGACCTTTGACGTTATCTCCGTATTCAATTTTGAGTTTATCAGTGTTTATATGATGTATATTTAAACTGTTTGAAGAAACTATTTTCTGTGAGGTCGGAATAAATTTACATGTTAAGTGAGGAACCAACGTGACTGACAAATCGACCAATCAGCTCAATGAGTTGCATTAAGGGTTACTACAAAAAATACTACATGTATGTTTCGAAAAGGCCATTTTTTTTTTTTTAAAATGCTCTTGGAAAGACGTGATGCATTTTTCCAAGCATTTTACACTCTTAATACAATATGTACATTATTATCTACTAATTCCATGCTCTCATTTATATACAAATGATTTACAATGGTAAAATTAGAGTTTTCTCCACTCTATTGCACAAGTCCGATTGTTGAAAGCTTATATCGGGCTGTATTGTCAGTTAAGGGACTCCGACCCTCAGCCAGGAAGGACAACTCTTTAATTATAATTCAATTCAAAAACTCTTTATATGAAGCTTGAAATTTAAATATTTTCATGCAACAATTTTCATTATATGCTTCTCAATGTGCTTCAATGTTCTTTGCAAAGCTCCATAAATTACTTCTAATTTCATATCATGTTAATAAACATTGGTATCTAAAAATGCTTTTTCGTGATAAAATTTTCTACTTTTAATTAGACCTTTCTGAGAAGTTCAAAGAACCTTGAAGAACATTGAGAGGCATATAATGAAAATTGTTGCATGAAAAGATTTAATTTTCAATCTTCATTTAAAGACTTTTTGAATTTAATTATAAATTAAAGAGTCGCCCTTCCTGGCTTAGGGTCGGAGTCCCTTAAAAGTAAACTCTCCTGACTATTCCTTGGTCCAAAATGATCAACTCTGAGATATACTCACGTATTGTCAATGTTTACACGTATACAACTTTGAAATACGTACAGCTTAATATACGTTCTATGATCAAACAATATTATCACAGATAATTCAATTTATGCCGCTATGAGAAATATATTATATTTTACACCTAAGGATAATTCTGCATATCCCTGCGCAGTCTGCAGGATATGCGCCCTTATCGCAGCGCAATTATCATAGAACTTTCATTGCGAAATCGCACCTCATTTTGCTTGACAGAGTTATCCAATCAAAATCCTTGATTTTGTTGCGCCATTTTTGTTAACCTGGCAGTGCATTGAATGTACTCTGATATGTTCACTGCATGTAAATTTCTAGTCAGTCTCAAGGGGATCACACTTGTTCCTTTCACCTGTGTACATGTAACCTGTATTGTTTAATATTAGATGATCCCCCTTAATGATTTGTTATACATTTTACTATATGTCATTGAATAAAATGACATATTCGACAAAACTGCATATCTGTGTTTGGCTGTTTTTCACTGCACTTTCAGGCTGCTATTTCTCATAGGAGGAATAAATGTACTTGAGAATTAATATAGTGTCAATAAAAAAACTCGTGCAACTTTTTTTTTAAAATAAATGCAATAACTTTTAATTTCCATTGACAAATAACAAAGCAACAACGAATTTAAACACTTACATGGCAAATTTACGAAGATCGAGTTCCAAAAACTGGATTCTTATTTACTGTACTTGTGAGCCGTATTTCAAAATACTATTTATCGAGGAAATTTGACTTTGTTTGTTAATGTGAGCATACGAAATCTTAATTAGTGCCAATTCTTCGTATTTTTCACAAAAACATTTTTTAAAAAAACATGCTAGTTGACTTTCCTGCAGTCAGTTGACATTGCGTCATAAATTTCCCTGACGCACGTGTTTGCAGTAAAAATAAACATGTAGTAGACCATCATGCTTTTCGGCTCATTCATTGGATTGGACCATTGTACGCTAGATAAAGTTACAATAACTTACTAATCTTTAAAACTGATAATGTTGCATTTCAATTTTTTTTTCAGATACGCTTTATGATTAACGTTTGACAAATCTATAAGATATATTTGAAATTGACTAAGGATTTTCCCGTTATTTCCCAGTCATGGCAAGAAGCACACGGTGGTGATCACTGGTCGGCAGGGGATGCTTACTCCTCAATTGCACATGATCCCACCTCTGATGTTTTGGTGGTCCTTTTGATTCTGCTCCTGAATTGTATCGCTTAAGGGACTTTTGAGCTTGAATACTCTTTGTTATCTCCATATAATTCATCTATGGTAAGCAGTTGTTTTGAAGTCACTCAGCAGTGTATCGAGTCACAAACTCTGAGGTATCTTAAGAATGATAAATATATATTTGTATAATAAGTAAATTGCTTTAGATGTATAATCAGAAGGGTATCTTTTTATATGTTTGCTTTATCGTATTTACATACATGTATATCGTTTTTACTTTAGAAAAAATAAATGAAGAAAAAGATCAGTCTCAAAACAATTGATAGAATTTCCTACAAGTACAATGTACTAACAATTGCAGTATTTTACAGTTTCCCTTCTAGGTATGAAAATTAATATTGGAATCATTAATCGCCAAATAATGAATGTGTCTCAATATTTTATTATTAAAAAAACTAGTAAGGAAAAAAAATCACTTTTAAGACATTTATTGTTTACACTTTATTTATAGAGATAAAACATTATTAGACCACGAACTCTCAGTTAAGCATGCCGAAATGTTTCCTTTATTTTCTAAAAACCATTGATTATATAACTGATAAGAAAATTATATTGTTGTAAATGTCAAGTGAAAGAAACCCCATATTATTAACAGGTCTAGGCGGCCTCTGTTTTTGGAGGATACATTTTATCCTCTAGAAACAGAGGATTGAGGTGTCGACACCTACCGGATTTTTCAAAACAAAGGGCAATCTAAACCAAAAAAATAACAGCAACTCTTGCAGTTCTCGGTTTATGTACCGTACGCTGATTTTTCAACCCTTTCCTGTCTGAAAATTAATTATAGCCAAGCTTATTTTCTGGTACCATAATTTATGTGTTAACAGTATTAAAGTTAAAAAAAAAAAAAACATTTTTTTGAAAAATTCAGTTTCATTATTATTTCATTTAATGACAGGATAGAGATGTTTTTCTTTGAAGTTTGCTCTTCTGCACGGGTCGGAGTGGTCGGAGCTACTTTCCGTTCTGTATTAGTCTTCTGTACTGCTAAATAAGCCAACTAATCTGTATCTAAAATACAGCACGGTCAAAAAACAAATCTGATCCAATTTATCAAAAGCTCGTACACATATTAAAGTAAAGAACTGTGTGTATCGCCTGTACGTGTATCTAATTAAATTGAACTATTAAGACCCCTGAAATAAATTGGGATCAATCTCCATCTACAGCAAGGTTATACCGTCCTCCATATCAGTTAAACTTAAATTCAATTACGTCTACCCGTTGTTGACATCAAAACTAATCTGACTGAAACTTACGTTGTCCGTGGAAATATATATATACTGCGGATGTATACTCCCCGTCGAGGCCTCATCCAGTAACTCTAGCTGAAGTTTGGATGCTGCACAGCCAAAAAGTGGGATTTTTTTTTTCTTATTTTCTCTAAATAATATTTATTTTATCTTTGCTTAAATTATCAGGCAGAGTGTATTTTGTCTTTACAGTATTTTTTCTTTTGTGTATCCTTTTTCTCTAATTTTTAATTAAAAGAAAATATGAAATTAATGTTATTTATGTATTGTTTGAGCATTTATAAATGCCTTTTTATTTGTCTTGATAGGGAAAAATATAAAAATTAAACAAAAAAAAAAAAAAAACAACAACAAAAAACAAGAAACATTAAGTAGAAATGAAGCACAAGAAGTGCCAACTTTGAAAGCGTATTGTAAAAATTCTAGACATAGAATCTCAAATCGCCACATACAATCGATAGTTTAATGTTTGATCTTTTAATTAATTGTACTCTGGTGCTTGCACTTTTTGATTAAAGGTAGGCACGAGGCGTTTGAAAATAACCTGTGTTATCCTCTGAATTCAGAAGATAAACTATCCGACATTGCGTTGCGATTTCCATATATGGTAAAACATTTGGTTGCCATATTGAATCTAGCTATCCTCCAAAAACGGAGGCCGCCCAGACCTGATTAATGTCAAAATTTCAAACGGTCTAAAAATATCTTTCATCATGAAAATTATCAGTATAGGCTTTCTTTGAAAATTCCCTTCAGGTATATATATGGATGTTTGACTTTTTTTTTTTATCTGTATGCCATTTTCTGTAGAACAAAATTATTTTAAAATGATCAACGCTATAAAGATGAGTATTGTTGCATGCTTCCTCTTATTTGGTGAGTATTAATTTTTTTTTAAAATGTACACATTCTTAAAAGATTAATATTTCATGTAAAGATTAAGAAAATATAAATTTGCTGTGTTTTAAAATGCCCTCTGAGTCATTTTCGAACTTGAAGAATCCTAAGCAATTTCTTTATTCATATTTATTAGACTCATTATGAATAAAAAATAATTAGCCTGATCAGAGGAGATCACAATGTCAGGAGTAAAACATTTAAAAAAAATCAATTATGTTGTTTTTTTTAAGGCTTAGCAACTTCTGAAAAATATACAGTTATCCTTTTCCCATTTGCCCATCCCCCGGATGAACGATCAATTTTCGCCAAACTTTCAGTAGACACAACCAATACAGCCAATACCACAATAACCCACGGGAATCACTCTCTTTGGCTGCCTGGCAGGTTCAACTTCAGTATCTCAAACACATTTCCTTCCAATTATGGAATCTTTACAATATCAATAACACATGCATCAGATGTGGTCATGGAAATTCATGAGCTAAGAAGAAGTAATATTTTTAGTGTACACTCTTTGAAAGAGCTAGGCACGGAGTACATCCTGGTGTCTTCAAGTGAAATTAGCCAAAGGTTTACATGTCGAGTTTCATCCAGCTCCCGAACAGACGTGGTGGTAAATATAAAAGCCCCTCCAAGGTTGCAACATGCCTTAAACTTGTATGGTACCTGCAGCGGAAGTTTGCATTGTATTTTAAAAACAGGAAAATTTATTGAAATAAGCAGCACTTCTCCACTGTACCAAACCGTTGTAGCTTCTTCTGATACACTTGTCATCTTTTGTAAGGATGATTCTATTTTTCAAGTCCTCCCAAAGACCAGCTGTGGATTGAATTTTCAGATGTCTTGCCCAATGTTTAATTCAACTAATGTTAGTAATTGCACTGCAAAAATAAACACCGTGCAGTCAAAAAGACAAAATATCAGGATTAATCGCAACATTCATACTATCACAAACTTTTTTGTAGTACCATTAGAAAGGGGACAAAGTCTGACCATTCAGTCAGAATACGATGTTTGTGTATTGTTTGCTGACAATTATCATGATAATTCTGATAAAGCTAGGACGAGAACAGAAATGCTCTCCTCGTCGCCTTATCAAACAGCATTGACAATGCCTGAAACAACTCTTTTGACCACTTTTATAAAGATTGTCTCAACGAAAGAAAACCATGTAACTAGACTTAACACAAAATTTAGAAAAAATGAAAATAACACAGCTTCTACAACTTTTTCAAGCGCTTATTCAGAGTTAACCAAAACTTTCTCACGAAGGACATCGAAAACAACCCCTCTCATGAATCCTATTACTACCGATTTGCACACCATTTCTACGCGGCAAAGTAATGTTTCTTCAATTGGTACATCTAAAGATGAACTGTCTTCGATACACACGACTTTGAAAACTATCTCTCCAGAATATGTAAATCTTACTTCAACAGATTTAATACAAACGACAAATCCCACAAAAACTCGTCGTACTTTTACTACATCTGTACAAAAATCGAAGAAAATCTGCAACTGTGCTTGCAGAAAAATAAAACACACTATCAATGACACAGGCTCTACAAAAATCAAACTCCATGAACTTATTGCAGAATTAAAGGTCAACAAATCTGAACTCTCCTCAGAGGTCAGAAGAATCTCCTGTGCAAAGGACGACAGACGATCGTCTGAACACATTGGATATGTGGGAGCAGTGGTTATCATTTTAGTAATGGCTACCATAGTCTCCTTTGATCTGATTAATCTTTTTCAGAAATGTGACAATCTTAGAAAAGATTCTAAGAAACCGAAACGAAGAATGCCAATAGCGTGTAGAGAACAGTAGATATGAAAGAGAAAACGTATTGGAAAGTTAATCCATCGACAGGATGCTTAATTTGCTACTGCAACAAGGAAACACGGTTTATACGTCCGAGGAATAGGTCCCAACTTCCAACTGTGGGATTCAATCCCGAAACGTAAGGATCAAATTCTTATTCCGTGACTCTCAAACAAAACTGCAACCATATAACAACAGGAAGCAACATGTAAGAAGTGGTCGGGGATATAAAAGACAATTATCCATATTACCGTTTTGTGACTGTGTTAGTGCGTACATCTCTTCATGTATGTTAAAAATATATGAACCTGTCAAACTGGTGATATCTAAATTCTAAAGAAGCCAAATGTATGACCTTCATTTTTTGTCAAAGATTTCTAATACCGGTGATGATATTTTGTAATATATATAAAGTAATACTGGGTGTTGTAAAGTGTGATCTTTGTGAAGGGATTGTAGTAAAGTTGTTTTGAGAAAATGTAGTACACCTATTAGATCAAATTAATTTGGATCAATGTATTATAATCTTTCCTATTATGTTCGATGTAAACACGTTATTTTGTTTCGTTTTTAACACTTAAACGTGTATTCAAAGTATATTTTGAACACGATATTAAGTATTATGTATATATTTATATACGTGCAATTCAATTTCTATTTTTTTTTAAAAATACGTTCTTTATTTTCTTATTACTCAGTTGCTGAACATAATGCTGTAGACCTCGGTAATGTAGATATTTAATCCGGTGAGTTTAAAATAAAAGATACCACACACTCTGACACATTCGTTTCATATTTGGATCTTTTACTAGAAAATTAAAAGGTGTTAATGGTTACCTAACAGCAAAGCTTTATGATAAACGTGATGACTAACCTTCCAATCGTCAACTTCCCTTACTTTTTCAGCAAATATACTTTTGTCACCTGCATACGGAGTTTAAACCTCTCAGTTGATTCGATCCGGAAGAGCATGTTCGACGTATGAACAATTTTTTAAAACAAGGTAAGCTATTGGCAAACACGTCGATGAAGCAAGAAAATCAGCATTAATTAATTTAACTCATTATTTCGTGAAATCTATGGTCAATACAATGTCTTTTTTAGCAAATCCTTTAGTCAAGCAAATGCTGACTGACTTTTTTTCATACTGATTGTTAAGCCATTATCTAACACTTAGTTGTTCTGAGATTTTCTTCCCGTTATTTCCCGATCATGACAAAGAGCACACGGTGGGTGTGACCGGTCGGCAGGGGATGCTCACTTCTGCATGGCACCTGATCCTACCTCTGATGTTTTGGAGCTCCCCGTTTTCTTCTCTCCTATTTTGTAAGTTTAATGGACTTTTGAGCTCAAATACTCTATATTTTCTCCACATATTTAATCTTATATGGCTTTTCTTTTAATTATGACATTGTACGATTCTGTCTAAGATAGACATTGTCCCGACCATGTTCAGGACAGTACATTAAAAAGGGATGATGGATCAGTAAAACGTTTTACAACAAAATTTACTAAGGTTTCATCATTAAACGTCACAATGAATTTAACTTGATATGCTTAAATAGCAAACGCAGAAAACAAAATCAAAAGAGTCTGAAATTAAACTGTATAAGACTCTCAGTATAAACTGATCTCATCCACAGGTTTTACAATAGATGTTTGAACATCTTATCCCAGTCATGTCAATGTTTTCGGTTAAGAAAATTAAACTGATTTTTAAATAAATACATGTATGTTTGTTTGAGAATCGTAGTCATCTGTGACAAATATGATTAGTTTATCCATGGCACCTGATCCAAGGTGTTAGAAGTCCGCATTTGCTCTGCCTCTGATTGGTGATGTTAAACGGACTTTTGTCCTTGACTACTCTTCATTTTTTCAATATATTTCATTTATCGATGATCATAACAACTAATCAAATTCGATTTCAAAAAAAGAAAAAAAAAGTTTCTAGAACGGAAAAGGTAGAGTCTTTCAGGAATACAAGAAGATTACGTTGTTTTCAAATCTTAGAAAAATTGCTATGCAGCTTGAAATGTTTCTTGATAATGTTTTCAAATTATGAAGTTTTTTGATAATGTTTTAAAATAATCAAGTTTCTGGACAAGAGAGCGAGCAGCCATTAACTTCAAAGAACTGCAGAACATCCCTTATCTAACGGAATGAAGATATTCGAAAATAACAAACTCCTGTGTAAATGATATAAACATTGATTTTTTTCTTTATTCCTTTTTTCTTTGGTTTGTCATTTTGCACCCTTCTTGTCAGTGTTTGACATTAAACATGCACATATACATGTAGTTGAATTTTTAAAATGATGGTTAATTTTTAGCTTTTGACAACTTTCATATAATGTTAAGGGTGTGTTTATAAGATTCAAATAAACCCTAAGGAAAATTTTACATCAGACATTTGAATATATTTGGAAAATAATCCTTATCATTTTCTTGATTGTCAGTATCAATATTAAAAACAATTATAATAATATTAATATGTATGCAACCATCCTCAAGAAGTGCAGATACGAGTTTGCTTAAGTCATTACTCTGATGATAAGTTATGGATCACATTGTATGTCTTTTTCTCGGTAACCACTAGGAATCGTTTTAAAATGCAAACATCAAATGTTGTTTTCAAAAGTTCTTTTCATAAAACTAAAGTTGCACATGTATAGTCATCTAACTATAATAACATTGCATTTATGGTAACCTAATTTTTCTTCTAGTACCATTAAGAAGTTAAATTACTCTTGCTGATATTGAAGCAACCATGCAAAGGCTGTGTTGATATATATCCAAGAATACTCGCAACAGCATTTTTATCTAAAAGCGTCCCTATTCTTCGAAGTTTCTATAAAAAGCTGACTTATCCAGACATATCTATATGTTTGAAGGTATCCTTGAAGCGCCAGGAAACATTTCAGGGCATGTGTAAGAATTTTCACCCATACTAAGAAACATTTCTTAAATATACTTTCAAAGAAACCTCAGAAAACATACATACAAAATTAGTGTATTACTATCCCCAAGAAGAAGGCATGGTTTTACTTTATTGTGCCCTAAAATGTAATGACATTAAAAAGTTTTGAAACTGCCTTAAATATTAGTTAAAAGTATATGACTGTGATAAATCAGGAAAGAATATTGCTCGAAGGTTTACCTATCAGTAAATATGACGTCATTAATGTGATGCATTTCTCTATTTTCAACAGAAAAAGCCTCATTATGCCCAATTTCAATGGTGATTTTCCTTTAGAAAATAGGGTCCACAGCCGTCTCCCATGTTAATTTTTTGATATTTTGTGCAAAAGTCAATAACAAATCACATACTGTAAAATCACATATTTTCGTGGGGTCAAATTTTCGTGGTTGAAGGAAAAATGTTGGTTCGTGGGGATTTTATTTTGTGGATGAAGAACTTTTTAGTAGTTGTGCATATGAAAATTTGCATTTCGTGGTGGACATATATTTGTGGGTCTCTTCACACCACGAAAACAACGATAATTAAACCCCCACGAAAATTAGTGATTTCACGGTATCTCAAGATCTTTGTGGACGATGCCTGTAGACAATATTATCTGAAAGAAAATATAAATGAAAATTGGTCTCTTCTGCAACTTTTTAAGAAAATACGGGAAAAAGCACATGATTATGACGTCACAATTAGCATTTAAAAACATGTGAGAAAAATGATTTGTATGCTTTTTTTGCATGGAATTTCCATTATTCAGAAAGCATGAGTTTTCAACTTTTACATCATTTTCATTTTTTTCAGAAATTCAAAGGGCAAAATTTGAATGGAAACATATCTTGTTCTTTTTTATCAGGCAATTTCAAATAGAAAATAAAAATTCGAAAGTTTTGTTTCAAATGTTTATAAAACTCATATCGCAGAAACAAATCTCCTATTTGAATCATTTGATGAAATCATTGAATCAAAAATCCACTAAAAGTACAGTACAAGCCTCCATCTAAATTACCAGTCGTCAGTGCCTTAACAAAGACAACATCTCTTGCTTCTAGCTGCACAACAACAATGGACGAAGATGAAATGTAACCAGATTTTGTATATATCTGTGATAACAACTGGTTTCCATTTCTCACAATATTAAAATAAGATTCTTTCCCGTTGTTTAACAGTGATACAGCAAACTGGTAAACACCTCGTACTGGAGCTGTGAAGTGTCCATAACTTTCATGGTAAGCGTCTCCAAGATTCAAAATTATTTTATCAAAAACAACTGTGTTCCCAGTCAAATATTCCGTACTATGCGTCAATATCGCCGTAAAAGCTATGGGACCTTGACCTAAAAAATGGATAGAATATATAATATTAATTACATTCTCGCAATCCATTTTATTGATGACCTGTTTCTTCCCTGTTATTTTAATATTGTATAAGTGCACAAGCTACTTTGGAATCATGCTATCAAGATTCATTTTTATTTATAATTATGTTATTTATGGACCTTGACCTAAAGAATTGGTAGAATATATGGCATTAATTCATTTTGTTTGATACATACAATAAACTTAAAACTTGGAGAATTTTTTTTGCAGATTATTTTGTCATTATATGTCTTTCCCTTTCCATTTTGTCTGATATTTTTTTTTAGATTAAATGAGTATGGAAATAGGGCAAATAAAGGCAAACAGAACCTCTATATACTCACAATCCATTCCATTAATACCCTGCAGTTTCTTGATATTCTAAACTTGTTTAAGTCAACGAGCTATTATAACTTGTGTAAGTCAACGAGCTATTAACTTTCATATTATGGTATTTAGGATTACTCGTTAATACTTTATGTAAATCATTGGATCGTAGTTTGGCTTACTTGTTTTATTTCAATCTTTGGGCCTTTTTTATACTAAATTTGAGCATAGAAAACTTCGTGTACATGAAAGATTTAAAGGACTTGTGGTGTGATATGTCATAAGGGAATGCTTACTCCTCCGAGGCACCTCATCCAACCTGTAGCTCCGGGGATCCGTGTGTTTGTCATTTCTTGTTTGTATTTTTTTAAATAAGATTAATCATTGTTATGCTATAATGTTTCTTAAATACTTTAAAACTGCATAAAAACCTTGATCCCTTGAATTGAAATCAATCATTAAAAACCTATTAGAATAAAAAAACCAATCTCTTACATTATTAACGTGTATTGTTTAATATGTGGAGTGCTGGTATCAAAATGTATGCTATCTATAATTGATTTTTTTTGGCCACTCTTATTCAGTATGAGAGTTATTATTCACTATTCGGGGGTTTTCGACTGAATTGCAGCATTTATCGAATGGAATGAATTCATGGTATTTATAATTAATTTAGATTTTCTTCAGTAGTTTGAATTTAAGGAAGCTCTAAACAAAAAGTAATTTTGGACTATGTGAATACCAGATCAAGGTTTGCATTGGGACTATTTCGTATATTTTCAACGTAGGGTACATGTCTTATTTCTTCAGTAAAAATGTTCAAAGGCTATGGACGACCTGTTAAGGGAAATCACTGTTGATAATGTATATTTGGAATAGTAAATGGAACAATGAATTCAAAAACAAAAACAAAACTCTCATTTCCCCATGGCACATGATCCACCTAAGATGTTTTGGACATCCGTGTTTTATCTGCTCCAATTTTGATTTGTTTGATGGACTTTTGAACTTTAATGCTGTTCGTTATCTCCGTATTTAAATTTGAGTTTATCAGTGTTTATCTGGTGTACATTTAAACTGTTCGAGGAAACTATTTTCTGTGAGGTCGCAATAAATTTACATGTTAAGTGAGGAACCAACGTGACTGACAAATCGACCAATCAGCTCAATGAGTTGCATTATGGAATACTACAAAAATACTACATGTATGTTTCGAAAAGGCCAATTTTTTTAAATGCTCTTGGAAAGACGTGATGCATTTTCCAAAGCATTTTACACTCTATACAAATGATTTACAATGGTAAAATTACAGTTTTCTCCACTCCATTGCACAAGTCTGTTTGTTGACAGCTTTTCCCGTGCTGTACTGTCAGTTAAAAGTCAACTTCACGTGACTATTCCTTGGTCCAAAACAATCAACTCTGAGGTATACTCACGTATTGTCAATGTTTACACGTATACAACTTTGAAAAACGTACAGCTAAATATACGTTCTATGATCATTGTACATGAGAATTAATATAGTGTCAATAAAAAACTCGTGCAAATTTTTTTTAAATAAATGCATTAACTTTTAGTTTCCATTAACAAATAACAAAGCAACAACGAATTTAATCACTTACATGACAAATTTACGAAGATCGAGTTCAAAAAACTTTTTGTACTTGTGAGCGGTCTTTCAAAGTACTACTTACATGTATCAAGGAAAATTGACTTTTTCAATGTGAGCATAGGAAATCTTAATAAGTATCCATTCTTCTTGATTTTCACAAACACATTTAAAAAAAACATGTTAGTTGACTTTTCTTCAGTCAGTTGAAATCGTGTCATAAATTTCCTTGACCCACGTGTTTGTAGTAAAAATAAACATGTAGTAGACCATCATGCTTTTTGGCTCATTCATTGGATTAGACCATTGTTTGCTGTGAGCACCCCTGTGCGCAATGACAACAATAACCATATAAGGTACTTTCCTCGACCTGTTTAAGTCGTTGGGGATGGGTTGAGTAATCATTTTTTAGGCAAATTATTGGCCGTCTTTACTTTACATGTATTAATAATAGCAGTACATAAATTGATGCTTGTTCTTTAGTCTCAGAGGGTGGAATTACCGTGGAGTTCCCATAAGTTTTCAAATGTTTAAGATAATAAGGCATAAAGTAGGGATTTACAATCTTATATATGATACATGAAACCTAGCATAAAATTATTTTACTAGCATAAAATATTACATGTAAACTCTCTTATGGACTTAAACTGTCCATATACCCTAGTAATCTAATTTGTATGTAGATTTGCCTATGTAATCAGCATAAATTTGTGCAAATAATCGTGATCTTGCATTGAAACGTTTTTAAGCCATTGAACTTAGATACTATGGATTTCTATTGGACTTTAAATGTCGATATATTCTAATTGTGTGTAAGTTTGCCTTTCAAACCAGCAAGAAAAAATATTTAAGGAATATTTGAAATAAACTTACTTTGTGTGTTGAAATTTGCTTTCAGTTGATTAATCTCATTTCTGTTGTTCATAGCCATTTGATGAAGACTGGTATTCAGCTGTTGAACAAGCTGTTTCAGGTGTGCAACATCATCCCCGTGGTTCGTCAGATTCAAGCAGAAACACAATTTTCCACACAGTCCAACAATTAAAAGTACTGTTAAAGGCGACATTGTTGCACAAATTTTCCTCTTTCAAAAAATGGACATGAACGAAGCAAAAAAGGTTCTAAGGTAATAAATCTTGTTTTCCAGACAAATGGCTTCTCTACATTCATGTACGATACTTAGCAGCATAGGTATTCAAGAACTTATCTTTTACTGATAACGACAAGAGGACAGGCCAAGGAACCACATCGCCCACCCAATTACTTAAAAAGTAGCGGTAATCAGTTCAGTGTGGAAAAGTTCAAATAATTATACATGATGTATAAGTGACCCCAACTTATTCAGGGGAAGGGGTGATAATTGGAAAAACCTTCAATTTACATTACTTGAGGATGTTTCCATTTAAATTGACCAATCAAGGCTTGCTGTTCTTGGGTAGAAGATTTTTTAAAAGATATTCTTAAGTATTTCTATTCTAAACTTTGATAGTCCATTGTGCATGGACCCTACCCTAAGGGGGCATGATTTTATCAAATGTGAATCTTCAGTATTAAAGGATGCTTCCGGTTAAAATGACCAAGCATGACTTGGCTGTTGTTGAGAAGTTCCGATGATCTCAGTGTTCGAGATATGTAAAAATTTAATCGACTATTGTGGCAACTACCTTAACTCCGAAGGTCATAATTTGACATTTTTTTGTCTACAGCATCTGAGGATGTTTCTATATAAATTGTATTTTCTGGCTCATTTGTTTTTGAGAAGAAAAGTAATTTTTAGCAGTGTCACTAATTCGTAATTATATCCCCTTGGAAGAAGGCATGACCCTTTTTGAACAAACATAAATCCCATTTGACCAAGGATACCTAATGGCAAGTTTTGTTGAAATTCGGCCTGTGGTTCTGGAGAAGAAGTTAATATTGGTAAAGATTAACGGCAACAAAATTTTAACAAGGCTGGGGGGGGGGGGGGGGGACGGAGGTGGCTATTTTTAAACGAATTTGATCCATTTGGAGATATACAAAAATGATTATATTTTAAATCTAAAATGTATGGAATTTTTCTATGCGAAATGGTAGTAGATGCCTTAAAAATTTATATCTAAAAATGAAGTTATATCTAACGTTTTTTTTGTTGACCCCCAACCTCCTAAATCATAAAAAAAAACCCTCACAGATACTTTAGCCTCGACTGACGTGAGCTAAACATTGCTACTTTTCAGAAAAAAAATAAGAGTTATACATATGTAAACATTGTACATGTTATATTAAATTTTCTTTTTCAGGAGATACATGTTTTTCTGTAATAATCAGGTGAATAAAATATGGAGATAACGAACATTTTCAAACTCAATAGTCCAATCAAGCAATACAAATCAGGAACAGAGCAGGCACTTGCATGGACCTCGAAAATGATTGATTGATTGTACATGTATATTGTTTAACGTCTCATTCAAGAATTCTTTATCGTGCCAACGCCTACCCTGACACGGGACCTACGTTTTTAAAGTCATATCCGAAAGAACCGTGACATTCACTTCTAATGCCCAGCGCTTGGCGAAAGAACAGTCACTACCTATATGTATGTATACGTCTTAGATTTAAAACGGCGCTGCGATTGAGAATCGATCCTCGAAAAGATCAGAGTCAATATAAATTATCAACATCTATTTGTCTAATATCTGTCTCATTACTCGTAATCTTTCGTCTTTCGAGTAGGACTGCAGTGTTTGCTTAATCCATTCGTAGGGCACCCCCCCCACTTCTTCAAACATAACTTTTAATATAGCAAATGTTCACTGATTGGGAAAATTTCCTTTTTTTCTTGTCAACTTTTTCAGGTAAGTAAAAAAATCTCTAGCTGCCCCTCCCTCTTTCAAAAACGAAGCTACGTCACTGTTAAAAGAAAGAGGGCTAAACAGAAAACCAGAATTTGGCATATTCTTCTTAATTACAAATGGTTTGTAATCAATAGTATAAATATGCATGTGACTAATTTAATATTAAACAACACAAATTAAAGTGTATCACAGAAGTATATTAACTTCAACAAGAAAACATTTCTCTTAATTATAAAATAACTTCACTTAAATCAGTTATATTCTAACATGCAATGTTTGAATTAAGCCTTCTTGGATTTTTATTACAATTACTGAATAAGAAATCCACTAAAAATACAATAATATGACTCGTCTAAGTTTGCTGTTCTGGTACCTTTGACAAAGACAACATCGTTGGCTTCTAGCTGTGCGACAACAATGGACGATGAGGAATAGAAGGTACCACTTCTTATATAAAGCATTGACAACACCTGGTTTCCGTTTCTCATCAACGAAAAATAAGATTCTTTCCCGTCGTTTAACAGCGATACAGCAAACTGGTAAACACCTTGCACTGGAGCCGTGAAGTGTCCATAACTTTCATGGTAAGCGTTTCCAAGATTCAGAATTATTTTATCAAACACAATTGTCTGTTCGCCCAGCAGTTCAACATCGTGCGATAGTCTTGCGGTGAAAGCTATGGGATTTTGACCTAAATTTTAAATGTACAGTGTAGAATGTTTAACTTTGATATTGAAAACACGAGTATCTTTTCAAAGAGTTGCATTTGAAGTTTCAGTATAATACAAAGTTTTGTTGTTACACATGGATAAAATGATCTAAGACGCCTGAGATATTCTATAACCTATCTGCAGTGGCTTTCTACTTCAATATCTATGAAAGAATGTGTCTACATTTTCTCAAATTTGGTAAAATAAACTAATTATCGGGTCCTTATAAATATGTTATATAAAATACGTTGTATCATAACATTTTTAAAGGTTAACTTGCCTAAATTAAACCCAAACAAAATTTTGGTTGACAATTTGTATTTAAAATTTGAAAGTTTGACAAAAGTACTGTGTCGCAAAATACAGCATTATTGTCAAATAATAGCATTTATGTAATCATGTGTTTTATGGTACCAGGTTTTTGTTTTCTTAAAATCAAAACATATCATATGTATGTGTATTCGGCGTCTATCGGGGAATTAGCCAAACCTGTGTACATTAACCAATCAGAAGCGTGTATTTTCTTGTGTCTCAGATTAGCGCCACTTCACTGATTTAGAAGGAAAACAAAAACACGTTAAATTTTTCTACTTAAGAAATCAAAGTTCTTATTGGTGACTTTTTAACGAATCCAGGATTCGACAGCTCCGTCCAAAAAGCCCACAACACGATGGCGGAAGGTGCGAAGATTCATGTTCGAATCATGGGACATTCATACATTCGCCGGTTAGGTGAATTTATCGCAGCTAATGAAAACTATGCTAATTTACAATTAGATAATACACGATATTTTGTGGACTTTCAAGCTAGAGAGGGGCTAACCTTTCAACGTCTAGCACAGTGCGCGGAATTCACTAATTTCCCCAAACCTCCCCCCGATGTGTGCTTTCTGCAAATGGGCGGCAACGATTTATGCCGGGTACAACCCCACAAAGTGGTGACAGATTTACTCTCATATGCCCAATATTTACGTGACGGCGTGGGAATCAAAAACGTTATAGTGGGTCAATTGTTACGTCGACAGCCATGGGCGACCAGACCAGGGTGTAACGAAGACGTCATATACGTTAACAATAAATTGAAGGAAGGAACTGCTACCCTAGAAAACATTTATTATTGGCAACATCGTGGATTTTGGACGGACCTGTCTTATCTTGGTCGTGATGGTGTACACTTAGAGGGAACATCCAGGCACATGAAAAAATACCTCCACAGCATTCGTATTGCAGTTCTTCAACATTCCAGATAAGCCAGTGTTTTTTAATTATATTAACTATAGATCTGTAACTCTATTACATGTCAGAATTCAGCATGGTCACACGCAGAGTAGTGTACATTAATTTAATCTCACGCAGAGTAGTCTGATTCAGTTTAAGCGTATGCAGAGTATTATGCATTATTTTAGTCACACGCAGAGTAGTGTGCATTAGTTATGTCACACGCAGAGTAGTGTGCATTAGTTGAGTCACACGCAGAGTAGTGTGCATTAGTCGAGTCACACGCAGAGTAGTGTGCATTTGTTGAGTCACACGCAGAGTAGTGTGCATTAGTTGAGTCACACGCAGAGTAGTGTGCATCAGTTGAGTCACACGCAGAGTAGTGTGCATTAGTTTTATTCATACAAATGTATTAGTCTCTCTATGAGTAGTATGTTAAGAGATTCATGGCGTGTACTTGATGTACAATACTGTGAAAATTGATTTTATTACTGTACTTGGTAGTCATACAATTAAAGCAATATGCTTTGGTTGTCACAATTGATGTTGCCTATATGTTATATGCATAATGCATATAATATTTTGTGATTCGCAGTAAAGTTTACATAAATTTTGATCTCAAACATCTGGGTGCATAAATCTGAGTTGAGTAATTAATAACAGATGCAGTCCAATGGTTCCGAAATTTATGTAGAGATAAAAATATCAAGTTTGATTAGTTATCAATGATATATCGGACTTGACACACACTGAGAATGATGTGTTAAGTCCTGAGAAGAAATAATATCTGTTTGCTTATTATATATAAGGCACATCTTAGGTTAGCTTAGACATATCATAGTGTATTAAAACAGTGAAGTCATTTTGTAGGAGTCATGCCTAGGAAAAAGACTTCCAAACAGACAGACGGCCAGGGTATGGATGCGCCATCCGCAAAACGTCGGAAGCCAAATCAAGCTTCGGGGGCCACAAAACCAGACCAAGTCCCCATTGACTATCAAAAACTTGCCGCAGAGATCCTACGGCAACAAAGTTTGCACTAACCTCAGTCGACTTGTGAAGAAAAAAACCAGGAACAGACCTCTGCATCAACGACAATATCACAGGTTAATACAACAGCTTCAATATCATCACAGCCTGCTACATCAGGGTCACAAGCTTCTACAGCAGGGTCACAAGCGTCTACATCAGCGACACAAGATGCTACATCAGGGTCACAAGCTGACACAACAGCAACAGTGTCACAACTGGTATCTAGGATATTTGAAGGCAGCTTTCCAGTCTGCACCTCACTTAACCCATCAGCCGACACAAATCCCTCAAGCCAGTTTGAACATTTGAACTCATCAGCTTGCAATCTTCTGACAAAAGCTCTTACAAAGAGTTCAAGCGAAGCCTACAAAAGATCATGGGACATGCTAGTGAGCACATCTCCCTCCATCAAATCCTTGCCTGTCTCACCATCTACATTATGTAACTTTATTTCTTACCTATTTGACAACGGATATTCTCCAAATAGCATTGCAACACATGTATCAGCAATTAGTTATGTACATAAATTGTTAGGGACAACAGACCCATCGGATACATTTCTTGTAAAAAAGGTCATGCAAGGCTGTCACCATTCAGCCCCGTGTAAAGATTCACGTTTACCAATCACAGGTCCCATTTTACACAAGTTAATTCAAGGGCTTCAGTGCTCTGTTTTGAATCAGCATCAAAGAATTCTTTTAAAGTCAATTTTTTACGGCTAGGGGAAGTAGTAGTTAAGGCAAAAAGTCTAGCTAGCACAGTCATCCAACGACAAGATATTTCATTTACCCTAAATGAGAACTCACCCATCGAAGTTGTAATTGTCTTAAAACACTTTAAAACAAATAAAACAAAGGACCTCTTCCAGATCCACTTGAAGGCCTTAAAAGACAACAACATCATGTGCCCCGTGAATGCCTTGTATGAATATGTGAAAATGTTTGGTCATCACACCGGGCCTCTTTACCAGTTCATTGGGGGGAAACCAGTCCCATATTCTTTTGTAGCAAAACATCTTCAAAATACAATTCAATTCATTGGTCTCAATCCTGCTCTGTACAAAGGCCATAGTTTCAGGATAGGAGCAGCTACACATGCTGCAAAGTTAGGTTTTTCGGAAAACAGTATTCAAAAAATGGGCCGATGGAACTCAGATGCCATTCGTAAGTATGTACGCCTCGAAAGCTTTAAAATATAGAAACTTTATCAAAATGCAAAACTATCTTTCTTGGAATAAGAATTAAGTACAGGTTAACTACTAATATGCAAGAACTTTAAACGGGGTGTTTTTTCAATCCACCAGGTCAGAAGTTAATTGCTAGGGGATTGAAAAAACCAATTATTACAAGTGCACAGGTCAGAAGTAAACTGCGGTGCAACTGAAACTATACACAGGTCAGAAGTAAACTGCTATGTGACTAAAATATCACAGGTCAGAAGTAAACTGCTGGTGTCTTAAACTATACACAGGTCAGTAGTGAACTGCTGTGCAAACAGGTGTTCATGAAAATGTTTTTTGCCTTGTTATTCACAGATATGTGTAGTGCCATGTATTAATCTAGTCCCAAATTTTCCAGCTGTGCCTGCTGGTTCTCATGTTTTGCTATTATAAATAATGTAATGTATGGGTCAAAATGCAATGTTGTGAAAGCTAGTCTCCAAAAATTTACATCTGGATTAATTATCCTTTTTTACAAACAGAGTGAATTATTTAACTGTTTACATTTTTTTTCTTTTCTTGTATGTTAAGATTTACAAAAACTATGTGTCAAAATAGTGTTGATATTTGTCTGCATGCCAAAACCATAAGTGCATTTTGTGTGGTCTACCCTTAGATGGCTAGTCCACTTTGGTTGGCGTTTTTGCAAACGTGGTTTGCCTTTTGTGGGCTTCTGTTTTTATTGTTGAACGCCAACTTCTTGCTTGTAATGTATATATGTTTTACAATTTTTTCTGTTATTTCGTACATTATTTTGACATGTAACAGGGGAGATCATTATACAACTTTACTTGTTTATGTAAAAGAATATTTGTATAAGGTTTTTTGATCTCCCCATTTATTGTATTCTTTAATACTCATTGTCATTTTCAATAAATGACAATTCACACAAATATGGAGTTGTGATTTTTATCCAGAAAGAAAGTGGAAGATTATTTAGATCTCAATAATATGTAAACAAGCAGGTATTACATAATACAGCATTATTGTCAAATAATAGCATTCATGTAATCATGTGTTTTATGGTACCAGGTTTTTGTTTTCTTAAAATCAAAACATATCATATGTATGTGTATTCGGCGTCTATCGGGGAATTAGCCAAACCTGTGTACATTAACCAATCAGAAGCGTGTATTTTCTTGTGTCTCAGATTAGCGCCACTTCACTGATTTAGAGGGAAAACAAAAACACGTTAAATTTTTCTACTTAAGAAATCACCCACCCACCTTCCCCAGCTTTCACCATCAGTCAAATATCAAACATTTATGTTTATGGTAAAACATGTTTGATTATTTAATGTTATCTTCTTTTCTTAAAACACAACAGTGGGTTGTGTGGGGGGCTTCTGTTTTTATTGTTGAACGCCAACTTTTTGCTTGTAATGTATATATGTTTTACAATTTTTTCTGTTATTTCGTACATTATTTTGACATGTAACAGGGGAGATCATTATACAACTTTACTTGTTTATGTAAAAGAATATTTGTATAAGGTTTTTTGATCTCCCCATTTATTGTATTCTTTAATACTCATTGTCATTTTCAATAAATGACAATTCACACAAATATGGAGTTGTGATTTTTATCCAGAAAGAAAGTGGAAGGTTATTTGGATCTCAATAATATGTAAACAAGCAGGTATTACATAATACAGCATTATTGTCAAATAATAACATTCATGTAATCATGTGTTTTATGGTACCAGGTTTTTGTTTTCTTAAAATCAAAACATATCATATGTATGTGTATTCGGCGTCTATCGGGGAATTAGCCAAACCTGTGTACATTAACCAATCAGAAGCGTGTATTTTCTTGTGTCTCAGATTAGCGCCACTTCACTGATTTAGAGGGAAAACAAAAACACGTTAAATTTTTCTACTTAAGAAATCACCCACCCACCTTCCCCAGCTTTCACCATCAGTCAAATATCAAACATTTATGTTTATGGTAAAACATGTTTGATTATTTAATGTTATCTTCTTTTCTTAAAACACAACAGTGGGTTGTGTGGGGGGCTTCTGTTTTTATTGTTGAACGCCAACTTTTTGCTTGTAATGTATATATGTTTTACAATTTTTTCTGTTATTTCGTACATTATTTTGACATGTAACAGGGGAGATCATTATACAACTTTACTTGTTTATGTAAAAGAATATTTGTATAAGGTTTTTTGATCTCCCCATTTATTGTATTCTTTAATACTCATTGTCATTTTCAATAAATGACAATTCACACAAATATGGAGTTGTGATTTTTATCCAGAAAGAAAGTGGAAGGTTATTTAGATCTCAATAATATGTAAACAAGCAGGTATTACATAAAGGGTATTATAAATATTGCCACAGTCTCCTAGAATAATCTTATCATATCCTCTTGACCTTGTATTTAAAATGATATTAAATTAAACATTAGAAACGGGATTAACCTTAACATGCTTTAAAATAGAATTCCACGTATTCTTTATTTTCAACAATAGTTTATCATGGCATTAAGTACAGGAAAATTCAAAATCAATTATGATGTCATAATAAATCTAGCACTGTGACATAAAAGACAGATTTAAATTTATTTCTAGATCTTGATCGTATCAAATTTGGAACAAAAATAAACGTTGTAATTCTTCTTATTAAGCATAATTCTTGTTTTCTTATTTAATTCATTCATTTAACTGAAAATTTTTCCTGAACTTTGTTATTTTAATATCATCTATCATAACCACTTGTTATATGTCATAAGAACTGTTTAACGTCAAAAAAAACATCAAATATACCTTAAAAATATATCAAAACCGAAAGACAATCTTGGTCAGAATATTTATAAAAGTACATTAAGAGTAAAAAATAATATTCTATTAGATCTATTAGATCTATTAGAAATTGCGCTTTTAAAGTTACATGAAGTTGTACATGTAGAAGCAATTACTCTTGTCATATTAGTAAAAATTAAACTGTTTCAAAAACTTACTTTGTGCATTGATTTTTGTTTTCAGTAGACTGGTTTCCCTTTTCAGCTGATCAATTTCATTATTCACAGTGTGTTGAAGACTAACATTAAGCTGTTGGATAAGTTGCTTCAGGTGTCCAATATCATTCTCATGGTTCGTCACATTTAAAGAGAAACCCCTTTCCCCATGCAACAACCCAACAACAAAAAGTATTGCTAAAATTGACATTTTCCCTTAATTTCCAAATAGTAGAAGCGTTTGTGAAGACGTTGGTCTAATATAAGGACCAAACAGATAATTTTTATCATCAGGAGTAAACTTAAAGGCGTACTCTTCACTTCTATTACTGATAAGACTGACCAAAAAATTGTTTCTTTACTTGGATTGGTCAAACACGAGTTGGTTTGTTTGATGTATAATACCACCACCACACCATAACATTCAAGGAAAAGTGCTATTTTTAATTTCAATCCTTGTTCTTATATATTGAATAATTATTATTTGATTGTGTAATATTAAAGTTGACAACCTCCTTATATTTTACCTTCAATGTGTTGAATTCTTAATCAATTAATAATATAAGTATTCATTTTTAATCCTACCTTGAGTCGATATATCTCACTGAAAAATGATGACACCAAGATGTCATCAACATATGCTTCAAATTAAATTTTTTACCAGAAAGACATTGATGAAGAACTAAACTTGATGATAATCATAACGATCTCTTTTTTTCTGTCATCTTCCCTAATTTTGTACCAATATACACGTATCACTAGCATTCGGATTATATATCTACAAGTTGTTAAGATCTGTAAAATCAAGTTAAAATTATAAAATTAGTTAGACTATTAACAAATAATTTGATAAGACAAAGATATTTTAATCTCATGAGTTTGATTCACAATACAATGACTTGTTTGCCAAAATCACCTTTTGCTATATCGAATATTGAATACCTTTCTGTGGCAGCCATTTAAATTGTTCCACTTTTTTCCACTCTGAATTGTCTACATGTTCTTAAGCCTACATGACTGTACATGATCCTGACAAGGTATGCATAATGAGTGAGAATGGTCGACAGGAGAAGATCTCTTCACCAATGCATCCGATTCCAACTATTTTTGTTTGACAATTGTTCATTACCTCCCGTTATACCCCCGCTTGAAAAGTAGGAGGGTATATATATAGTGATCAGGATGTCCCTCCGTCCGTCTGTCTGTACGTCCGTCCGTTACGCATTTGGGTGCCTATCTCGTATCCAAAACTCCTCTTTTACCACTGAATGAGATTTAATGAGACTTTCAAAGAATTTTTTTCTTGTTAAAGTGACTAGTATGTTTGAGATTGCTTTGTTTGGGTTAGCTTAAACAGCCTACCAACACTTAATACTTACATGGTTATTTGGACAATGTGGGTGAAATAAAATTACCTGATCTGAGTATTTAAATTACTCTATGAACATAAGTAAATTTATTTTTAGCCAAATCGTGTTAAGGTAATGAATTTAAAAACACATCTTGTCATTTTTTTAATTTTGAATGTTTGCGAAATTGCTCCTAATTATTTAATTGCCACTTTGAAATAGAAAAAAAATAAATGTGAATATACATCCCGTTATACCGGTAGGTACTTAGTATCTGATAATGGAATGAAATAGTTTGCCGTGCAATCATCATTCCTTTAGAAATACACGAGTCTAGAAATAAAAACTTTGTTCTACCACTTTTGCCGTAGCTTAAATATTTACAACACAAGGTTGTTCAATACATCTTAAATAAATCAAGGTGATCAAGATCTATATATTTCAATTACTGAAGGTAATGACATGCTTAATTTCGTGTTAAGTTCTATTTGTGTCCCGAATTATTAGATTTTGATGGATTTTGTGTCAAATAAATGACCATGTAATTTTACATAATAAAATATTGATTAAATTAAATTAAATTAACATGGGAGAACCGATTTGTTTACACTATGATTAGAGAGATGTATTAAAAATATCATTTGAAGAAGAATTAGGTTAAGCTTGACAACATTTTTATTATTACTCTGCAAATCCGTCAGATTTCAATTAATTTCATTTATTTCGTAGAATAACTAAAGATTATTAGTGTGATTAGCATATTCAGGGCCCAGATTCTACCGGTAACATTTTTTTATCATTGACCTTTAGCACGAACATTTACAGCATAATTATCAATGTACCTTTGAAAGGCGAAAAAGGACTTTATAAGAAGTTTATCTCTAATTCCATGTACCATATTATAAAAGTGCGGATCCTTTCTATTCTACAAAATGTTGTCCATTATTGCATCATGCATTATTTTGTTTGGTAAGTATTCAATTTACTCAGAATATCAAGTATGAGATAGTTAATCATTTGTAAGAATGACAAATAAGATCAATTAAAGGAAAATTTTATTATCATTTGCAGAATTCGATTTATTCTCAAAAAGGTGTATAGTACTCAGATATGAAGATAAATATGATATAACATTCAAATTATCAAATTTTCTTTTTTTGATTTATTTTAAACTGCTTTAACACTTATTGCAATAATGTAACTTGTGATTTAAGTGTTTGGAATTATTTTCGAAAACTAATTCATATAAAAATGCCTCTATCAAGCTCAAACAGAGAAAATGACAAATAAATGATATTATTGATGCACAAAAACTCATTTCAATAAATTCTACATTAAGAAAATGTATAATATTTTTGTGTGTTTTAAGGCTTTGTAACATCAGAGAGCTATCCTGTTATCCTTTTTCCGTTTACATATCCACCAGATGAACTAAGCATTTATGCAAAACTTTCAATAGACACAGATATTGGAGCATATACCACCATAACCCATGGGAATCACTCCATTGTGCGGGCTGTTGGATCCAAAATCAGATTTTCAAAGGAATTTCCAAGAATTTCTGGAATATTTACCATAACCTTAACAGAGATTGCAGGTGTAGTCATGGAAATTCGGGAGTCAAGGCGAAAATATATTTTCAACATACAATCTTTGAGGGATCTCGGGAAGGAATATATATTAATTTCCTCCAGTGAAATAAGCCATAGCTATAACTGTCGAGTTTCGTCCAAGTCAACAAAAGATATTGTTGTAAATATTAGGGCACCTCCAAAAATAAAATATGGCTTAAAATTAAATGGCACCTGCTCTAGAAGTGGACATTGTCTCTTAAAGACTGACATGTTTATTGAAATAGAAAGCCGATCTCCGCTATATCAAACTATCATTGCTTCCTCTGATGACAAACTTATAATCTTTTGCAAAGATGATTCCATTTTTCAAGTCTTGCCTAAAAACAACTGTGGAACAACTTTCCAGATGGCTTGTCCCATGTTTAATTCAACCCACGTAAGCAACTGTACAGTAAAAATCAACAATGTTCAATCAAGAAGGCAATACATTACAATCAATCGCAGCATTCATTCTATAACAAACTTTTTTGAAATTCCACTAGAAAAGGGGAAAAGCCTGAACATTCAGTCAGCTTACGAAATTTGCGTTTTGTTTCTGGAAAATTATTATGATGATTTCGGAAACTCCGTAACGAGATCACAAATGCTTTCCTCAAAACAAACCCAGTCAACTCTGTCAACATCTGAAACAACTTCTTCTTTTGTGAATATATCCGAGTCGAACCAGGGGATTAGTTTTCTGACAACTATCATAAAGAGTGTTAAAATGCAAGGTCAAACTATAGCTGCAACAGAAAGTAAAAGCAGTAAAGGAACGGAGAGCAACAGAGCTACAGATGCTTTGTCAATAAATACTTTTTATACAAACTGGATGAGTGTTTCTCCGCAACAATACAATAATATATCCACAACTGGGAGGTACATAGATATTAAGCCGTGGATAGGCAATACTCTGCCTTCTTTAATTTCAAAACATGTCAATCCTAGTTCGGAAGATCTATTACGCAGGAAAAAATCCACAACTCTGCCAATCATTTCTTCAGAATTTATGAACCCTACTTCAAAAAATCATTTACCAACGAGATATTCCACACCTCAGTCTACATTTTTTTCAGAAGATTCCTCAGCTCTGTCTAGTATTTCTTCAAAATATGTAAATCCTTTCTCAAAAGATCGTTTACTCAGAAGAGATATCACAACTAACAATAATCAGAACTACACAACAGTTGTAGGTGATTCAAGAAAGATCTGTAATTGTATTTGCAGCAGCAGCAAAAAACATATTTTTAACACTACTAGATTTACAAACGTCGACCTACATGAACTTATTCAACAATTGAGGGTAAATAAATATGAATTATCTTCAGAAATTAGGAAGATCTCTTGTGCAGAGGATGGTAGAGCATCAGCTAAAGGAGTTGGATACGTAGGAGCTGTGGTTATCATTTTAGTAATGGCTACAATCGTCTCTTTTGATCTGATTAATCTATTTCAGAAATGTGCACGTGGACATTGAAGAATCACGAAACCAAAAAGTAGAAAATCAGTATCTAGTTTTAAGGGCATCTAGATGCTACTTTTGAGTGACCTGTTCAATTATGTGTCGCAATTAAATTATTTTCTGAAGATATAATTGAAGTTATTCAAGATGTCTTTGTAGTTTAGAATGTAATTGATATTGCTTTGAACAGTTATTCATCTGTAACTGTTGAAGTTATATAATAAAAAGATGCTTCTATAAAAAATTACAATAGAATTGTCATATTTTTGAGTGATATTCCAGTGACGCTTTTTGTTTTGACCGTTTACGCAAACAAAAACTTAGCTTGTTTTATGTTTTTATATTCACTGTTTTATTTAAAAAAAGAATGTGCATTGATTTATTTAAATTAATAATTGTGTTCTTCCCTTTATTAAAATAATCAACTCACATATGTGAGTGTAACATTAACTATTGAATCATGGGAAATATGGTTGTTTTAAAGTTGATTATTTTAATAAAGGGAAGAACACAATTAATAATTTAAAGAAATCATATGTATTTCTGATCCATGTATTTAGAAGATTATGCCAGCGAACATTGTTTAAAAGAAGTATATATGGTATGAGCCATTTAAGGCCCCCACTCAGAAAATGTTTATCTTTACTATGGAGAGGGATAAGGCAAGGATGTTACTAAAAATATATAATTTAATTTGATCAGGCGTTCCGTTGCCATGGAATCCGTCGTCAAAATCATACACCTTCAGACCTCTAAATCTGGCATCTAATGCCATCTATTGTCATTTAACCAATCTTTAATTTTGATACCAACTATACTGGCTTAAGTTAATGATAGTATGTATACTTTGGGATATGTCAAAGTGACTATTTTCCTAAGAAAATGTATTTTAAATTTAATAGGTATTCCGTTACCATGGAAACTGTATTCAAACTTAATTCATTATATCTGAAATTATGGCTTTATTGACAATTAAGAGATCTGTAATTTTGGTAGCATCTATAAAATCTTCCATAAATATTTATATTTTGGATACCCTAAGATGATTTTGTACTTAGAATTATATTAAATTGATAGGCAAGTCGGTTGCCATAGCAACCATTTTGTACAAACTTATTCCCTTAGATCAGTTTTTGTTGTTGTTTACCAAACAAAAGCAATCGTTAATTTTTTTATACAATTTTTTTTTTTTTTTGGTTAAACTTGATATTTAACTAGTGAAGTATGCATACCAAATATAAAGTCTAGTGAAGTATGCATACCAAATATAAAGTCTATCTCCTATGGTTCAAAAGTTAGAAAGTTCGAAAAAAAAACTATTTTTAGCATATAGGTCACAGTCAAGGTCACAAGGTCATTGACCTTGGTGTCAGTTGAAAGTGTTTAGTTAGTGGAGTATGCATTCCAAATATGAAGTCTCTATCGCGAACGGTTCAAAAGCTATGGCGAAGATAAAGTTGACAAAAGAAAGACAGACAGAAAAACAGACAGTTTTAAATAAGGACTCAGTCCTTACGTCGAGGGATAGAATCCTACCAAGGGACGTGGAGGCCGGTCCTTCGTTTAAACTGAGGTCCCGTGTGTAGTAGGAGATGGCACGAAAAAGATCTCTCGCTGGTCAATTGCCCTAAGTGCCGAGTATAGGTTAGAATCTGTTGCCCTTCAGCTCAATAGGGTATACAAATTGGTCAGCCAAGTACAATGCACATTATATAAGGTTTTTACTGAATAGCGGTTAAATTTTCAATAGCTTGCTGGATAGCTCAATAGGGTATACAAATTGGTCAGCCAAGTACCACATTAGGTCTGAATCTAGGTCATGAGGTTACTCAGGTATGACAATAAAGTGAGCTGTTTTTAGTCAAAATGGAACTTACAACTTTCTGATTTGTTCATTCTACTAATGATTTTTAACATAATCCTTATAGTTTAATATACCATGGAGACATCAAAGCTTGTAGTCATAGTGTTTTTATTGTTTTTAATGACATTGCTAAAGATATTACATGTACCTGGTAATAATCTTGTTTTGTACACATACTTCTATAGTATATATAAATTCAACACATATATGCCATTAAAAACATCAAATTAGATACCCACAATTTTTATAAAATGAAATTAATTTTAAGGGAGTTATCTCAGCCACTGCATCACAAATTGCCATTTCTGTAAAGTTTTCAGTATATTCTGGATATCTCTTTAAATAGTCTTTGATGTCTTTGAAACATAATTCACAGGTATTTAATTCAGGACTATATGGTGGTTGAAACAGCAAATTTATACCAAAGAAATTAAATATTTGTGTAAGATGATTTTGTGTGAGTCGCCCATGATGAAATCCGCAATTGTCCATTATTACTGTATCTCCCGCTGATAGTAACGAAAATCCTTGTTGGTCAACTTCACGTAACACATCAAGAAAAAACAAAACAAGAATATTTCCATTTGATGGTCCATTGATAATATCAAAATAAATAACACCAAATGGGCCATGCAACAAATTTACAGTTAGGGTTGCATTTGAGCAATATCTCTGTGTTTCTATGGCCCTCGTTCCTTTACTTGAATGGCCATACTGTCTATTTCCTGATGTTTTTAAAACAGATGTTTCATCAAAGAAAAATATCTGAAATGGATTTAAGGTTGATATTTTTGTTATGTATTGGTCCCGGAGATTAATGTTCCTTTCTGTCCCAGCTTCCATAGGAATGACCGATAACTTCTTCTGTGTATAATTCAGAGACTTTAAGATATAAGACACCATTCGTTCTGAGGGCAGACTTTGTGCATTACATATTCCATCTTGTTCTAATTTGGCTTGAATTTCTCTAGCAGTGATAGAGGGTTTTTTAAATTTGTAAAAACTTATAGCAGTTTTCACATTATCTGAAGATATGACATTGCTTCGACCAGGTGTCTTTTTCTTAAATTCACATTCAGAAAGTTCACCCTGCACACTGAGAATGACACGTTTGATCGTCGAATAATTTAACACACCAGTTTTCCTGATTATTTCAAACAATGAATTTCCCTCATTATTAAGATCAATAATTTTCTTTTTAGTTTCTTCGGAAATTTCTTTTCCATTTTGGTAATATCTTCCCAACTTTTTTTTTCATGACTGTTTACAGAACAGGTGCTCCAAAATAAAGCCCACAATAACAACAGTTGTAGAGATCTATGAATAGAATAACTAACAAAAAAGAGAGTTGTGATTGCATGATTTCTGAATGCATGGTTGGCTAGTTTTTGTAAGAAAGGGTTTATGACACCCTGACATTTGATTGGCTATACAATAGAAAGAGTGTTCTAGATGTTTTCTTTGTGTGATTATTTTATGAATGGATTGAGTGTCAAAAATAGAATGACTATATTTGTATTGGTCAGATCAGATTGATAATAAAAAGAGTTATGATAAAAGGGCCAAAATGCTTAGTAACAGATGAAAGGTACATGTGGATAATTTTTAAGATGTCGACCGAAAATTTTTTAAGAGGTATAGATGAGAGTTTGGTTAAGTTTGCCAAATTTTTTAAACGTGAAGGATTTCACAATGAAAAGCACCTGAAATGTTTAATACTACCTGAAGACTTGAGTGTCATTTTGCATGGAGAAAAGGTTACTCTAGCAGAGAGGCGACAAATGGAAGATGCTCTGAAGACGCTGAAGAAGAATGACTCAAAGAAAACAGGTAAAACATAATGAAAATGCAGAGGTTCACAGAATAGTAATGTTTTTTTTTAGACTTGTCAATATTTGTTATCATGATATCACCTTTTCCAAGTACAGTGTATTATACTGTTATATTAATTGGCTTTTGTAGAATTTTATGGGCCTTCCACACATCCTGAAGTGAAACCTTCAACAGCTTCTGCATTATGTAAGATTGAAAAGTCGGTAGAAGCCAAACTTCAAGAAAAGAAAAGTGAGCTGGCGGAAATTGCAAAGGTTTACGACAACCTAATGGCCCCAGTGAGTGAACCAGAGCCATGTGGAATCAGAGTTTTAAGATGCTCAAATTGCCATCGGATTGGGCACAAAGCTGAAGGTAACTCCGGGGGGAAATCTTGCCCTAATGAGAAATGCATTAACTATTTCAAATGTGGACAGGAAAGATTTCATAATGACTTTAGACAAGAGAAGAGACAAGTGGAAGAGAATCTGAAAACTCTCAAAAGAGAAATCAAAGATCTTGAATCTGAAAAATCTATGGTATCATCCTATCATCAGAATACCAATTCCTTTGCCTCTGTTATGCGAGAACGACTTAGAAAGTCAAATCCCTCAAAATACTCAAAAAGTTCATCCTTGCTTAAGGATATTATCATCCTCAAAAAACACTACAAAAATGAAATACCACCTCCTTCAAAAAATGATGCGGATGAATTTGCCTATATAATAGATAAGTCATGTAGTCAGGCAAGTGAATACAAAAGTGCATATTCTGAGCCATCTCCAAATTCTCCTGAAAAGAATGTACATCCTAAGCGAGTGAAGATCGACAATCCGTACCAGTGCCCACAATTCTTTCCCTTGCCATTTCCGTCACCATTCTATCCCTATCCTTACCCATTGTCCAATTTTCAAAATCCTTTTCAAATGCCAACACAAGCACCAATGCAGCTTTCCCCTACGCCTATTATGCAGTCAGCTGAACAGAGTCTTTTTCACCACAAACCAGTACCAACAAGCACCATATCTTCAAAAGAAGATAATTTCAACCCCTTCGAAAACAAACTTCATTTGCTTGCAAGTGCAGCTTCAGTTCAAAGCAATGCAAAGGACACAAATGAATCAGATGGAGAAGATACTGATAAAGAAGAGCGCATTGAAAATACCGGCAATGAGGATCAGACAGACTCTCCTGGTACTGCATAGACTTGTATAACTATGCTGTGTATTTCTTATGGATTCAACTTAAAATAGAATACATGCTACATACAACTGATCAAGATAATGGATAATCTTTTCTTAAGTTTATTGTAGACATGAACATTATTATTCAAAATTATATTTTTTTTGTTCTTAGCAAAGCAGAAATGCTTGAATATTCATTTCTATTATTGTCTCATCTATTATTGTAATTATCAAGATGTATGGCTGTTAAATACATGTAGATGGAAAGAGAAAAGGATTTTTAATACTATTTGTTTCTTTTGTTTAATTTTCTTTGCCTACAATAATGAATTAAATATGAAAATATATTATCAATATTTGCTTTTTCTTAATGGCCCTGAAAAATGCTACAGAAACCTGTAAAAGTCCCTGAAATCAACTAACATTTACCTTTAAAAACTAATGATACACCTGAGTAACCTCATGACCTAGATTCAAACCTAATGTGATACTTGGCTGACCAATTTGTATACCCTATTGAGCTATCCGGCAAACTATTGAAAATTTAACTGCTATTTCGTAATTCGTTGTAAAATATAACATACAAATGTTAAAGAAAACAATACGAATTCACGTAACTGGCCATTGAGGAGATCCACAAATTCAATGAACAGGTTTGTTTGTTTGATTATTTTATCTACCCTTTCGAAAACTTTTTTTTTATATTCGAAATCTTATGTCTCGATTCTGAAGTGAGATTTGAACCCTGTACTTAAGGATATTCTGCGCTATACTCTGCGACTCATGGGCAAATGATCTAACCACTGCGTCACACAGGTGCACCAATAGACCTGGTGAAATATCGGAATCTTGTTTTGATATCATAGAGGGGGGAGGGTGCAATCAGTAAAATATACCGAGTAATCAATAACTTTCTAGTCTTTTGCCTCTTCGATAAAAAATTAATTTCAACTGGTACAGTGTACTTTTTTGAGATTTTTCCGAGAAGAAATACAACTACACGGGTAAGAACCTTGACTGTATTACAAACTACGAAGGTTAGCAATGACACATGCCACTTTCTTAACACTCAAAAAAATGTATTTTAAAACTTCCCATCTGTACAGTCCGGAAAAGAAATCACAATGTTTTAACTAGTTAATTAAAATAAAAAGGAAATAATTATTATAATATTTTAAAAAAAAATAAAATAGTTGATATAAAAAAACAATATCATGTTGAGTGTTACTGCAGTAATCAGTAAAAAAAAATGTTTAGAGAAAGGGTATATGATCTTATGTATATGTACATGTATAATGGGTCCTTCAGTATAAACCTATTTAATTTAATAATTCACACTATGATAGTTTTTATAAGTATAACACATTAACCCTAAAAATTCAGAAATTAAATTAATGAATTTTTAGAATTAAAAATGTGGTGCCTTTTTATTGTTTTGTTTTGACTATATAAATAAAATGTTGATTCAAAACTTTCTTACTATTTATTTTTATTTAGGCCTATTTATTATTATTTTTTTTTTTGTACATATGAATAATTTAATTATGCAATAAAATTAAATTATAGAAATATTGATATCATTTTTGTTGTCTATTTGAGTATTTGTACTCAACATTTATAGGAAAAAAATATTTTAGTTGGTTTTATTGAAATAACTAATGCCCCGAACTTCTTAGAATAACGTTGATTTTTTTACACGTCTGGTTGGCCGTACATCTGTTGCCTTGTAAACAGGTAAACAATGAACGATATGGGAAGAAATGACAACGTATAAAGTAGAAATGGAAATATGCACACACAATGAACGTATAAAAACATGATCAAATAATTTTACAAAATGTATATTGTTTATATATTTCCTCTGTGAACTGATTTGATGTACAGTAGACGAAGTTCAACATGTTCAAGCGATTCGAAGATCAAACTCGATCATCGTTTTCCTTGTTATCCACACCCGTACATTCACACATCAACAGATCAATGTCGATTCCGATAAAATATATAATATTCTTTAATCACAAATATGTTTCAAAAATAGATATGTCTCGAACTTTATGTCGAAAATATACTTGAAGCAATCGATAGATGATGCGTAACCTTCGAAATAAAAAAAAAAATTCAACACATGTCAACAACGTCGTCGTCTTTCTCTGTACATGCTTATGACGTAACGCGAGTCAGAAAGTGCTATTTTTCTCAAGGTTTTTTAATTTTTTAAGTGTGTGCGACTTTATGAACAAGATTAATTTTTTGAATGAAGACTTTCTGTGAAAATATCTTTTACGTGTGTAAATATCTTTCTTGTTCAAGGCGTCGCACATACCTAAAATCGCCGATAACGATGCTAAAAATTCCACTTTTAGGCGTTTTCTTGTAAACTTACTCACTTTAAGCCTTTAATTCTCTGCATATTACTTAAATCAACATATCAATTTAACCATAAAAGAAAAGTATAAATTCTAATCTTTCACAAAATATCAGTTTCATTGAGGTTTATTGGCGTTTAAATTGTAACAAAAACGGGGGCCAAACTATAATTGAAACCCTGTATAGTTCTTTATAAATATTTTATACCACACTCATAAACAATAAACAGTAGAAGAAGAATATGAAGATAACGAACAGTATTCAATCCCAAAGTCCATAAAACAATACAAATTAGGAGCAGAGCGAACACGGACCCCCGAAACATCAGAGGTTGGATCAGGCATTTGACATTGTATTTGCTGATAAGCTCATTGAATCGATTATAGAACTTACGAAATGATGACTTTAAACGAGACTGCTGATAATTTTGGTTCATCAACTTGCTTGTCAATAATTTACCTCGTTTTAGAAATTGTTCATACGTAGAGCATGCTCTTGCGTATCGAATCAACGGAGATATAAATACAATGAAGCGCATTGAAGTGGTAAAATTTTCCATTTGGACGAAACGTTCTGAGTCATGTTTTGAACGTCAATTATAACATAACGACACGCCCATTTCTTTAGAAACGAGAAAGGAATATCCGCCGTAATGTTTTAGGACACTACACTTCCTGCGACAAGCAACATGAGTTACATTGAAATTAAGAGTTTTAAATAAGAAAGAGCTATGTATAGAGTTCCCGCTTATGTAAAACACGCATTGCAACGAATTTGTCCATAATTATGATTTTATCATGTTTATTGGAGTTAGCATAGCACATGTATCAGTCGAACACGTGCTTACTCGGTGTTTATGTAAACCGTCAATTTCATTGGATGTTATATTTATGAAATACCTGTACTACAGGTATTCGATTGAATCATTTGACCGAGTTTTCCTTTCTAAAGAAATGGGCGTGTCTAAAGATAGCTCAAAACGTTCCATCCAAACAGAAAATTTTACCACTTCAATGCGCTTCATTGTATATATACACTCCGTATGCAGGTGATAAAGGTATATTGCTGCATAAGTCATCACGTATATTGCTTGGTTGTTAGATTACCATTAACGCCTTGTAAAATATCCAAGTATGAAACAAATGTGTCAGACACTGTGGTATCTTTTATCTCAAGCTAACCAGGATATATCGTACATGTATCGACGTAGGAATGGAAATTACCATTGTAAATTGACAATACGTCATCGATATATCTTAATGTCGAGTTGAAGGTCACAGCAAGTGTTTTCTTCTTTTCACGCATAAGATTTTGCACAAATTCTACTTCATATGAATTTAAAAATAGGTCTGCTAGTAACAGAGAGCAATTAGTACCCATGGGAATTCCAATAGATTGTTGGAATATCTGGTCTCAAAAAATGTTTTCTTGCGAGTATCTTCAGATCTAAAATCATTTCCTCTTAAGGACCTTTCTCAACTATCTGCAGTGGGATTCGAACTTGCAATGTAAACATGAAGAAACACTATTTACTACGCCAGTCAGTCGTAAATTATGAATGTGAAACGATAAATAATAAGCAACATAAAAAATAGCCTGATAAGCAGCAAACTAAGCTACC
>NW_026926035.1:0-107299 GCF_032062105.1 Saccostrea cuccullata | reverse complement strand
AAGGGACTATAAAACCGGAAGTACTCTTCATATGCATATCAAAATTGAAATATAGAGATGGTATTAGACTCCAAACAGGTTGAGAAAGGGAGATAACTCTTGCATTATTATTTTTTAAATTACTCAAAAATACAAAATTTCAGGTCTTTATAACACCCATAAGGGGTCAAAAAGTGACCCCACGGACCATAATTTTTAAACTGCCCTTCTTATGCTGAACTCCAAACCGAAATCAGTTTGAAGATTGATAGCTAATTAAAAAAGTTATGGGCAGAAAACTAATTTCTGTGTTGACCCCTAAAATCCCTTTTATTTAAAGAAAAATCATTTTCTTGACCTTACCACCGGAAGGCAATACAAAAGTTCTTTTTCATGTAAAATATTATGATACTTGCTTGCTACCCTCTGAAAATAATGGACATTGCATGATTTCAAATTTAGCATAGAAATCTCCATAGGCAAATTTAAGGTACTTATTAAACCGGAAGTACTTTATATATCCATACCAAAATTGAAACATAGAGAGCATTTATAACTTTAAACAGTTTGACAAAGAGAGATAACTCTTGCACAATTATTTTTGAAAATACATAAAAATTTAAAATTTCAGGTCTCTAAAAGTCCTTAAAGGGGTCAAAAAGTGACCCCACGGACCATAATTTTTAGATTGTTCTCTTTATGCTAAACTCAAATCCGAAAACTGTTTGAAAATTCATTGAGGAATAAAAAAGTTACAAGGAAAGGTCTGTTTTAAAGAATGACCCCTTGAAATCCCTTATTTTTCTGAATTATAATTTTATTTTCTTTTGAGTTCAGGGAAATATCAGAGTCATTCTGTATTTAAAATATTACAAGAAAATCTTGATGATTGAAATAGAAAATGGCCCACAACTTATTTCAATTTAACATAGAAACTCCCATAGAATATTTTCAAGTACCCTTAAAACCGGAAGTTCTACTCTCATCGATATGAAACTCACAGGATATGTTCTACTAATTAGTTTTAATTTATTTTTATGCTCAAAATAATTTTCTGAACGTTATTTTGACTTTCAAAAATTTCATCCCCCCTTTTTCAATGTTTGAAGTCATATATCTCGAAAAGTATCTGTGGTCAAAAATCGCCTACGCGCACTTTTTTATTGAATAATGTCTCTAGAATTCATATTTTAAATTTGAGAGTCTCTGCACTGAAATTAAAAGTGTTTTCGGCTTCTTTAGAAATTTCAGTTTTTGAATGGTAGAAACCGGATGTGACTATACCGGAAGTTCTTCTTGTTTCACGCACGGAAGATTAACATTTCCTATTAATTGGTTATAAAATAAAATTCCTATTTTTAAAGGTACTTCCTAAATGCTGAACGATAGAAGTGTTCAGTATAATAATAATAATAATAAAAAAGACGAAAACAATAGGTCTTTTCGACAAAAGTCGAAAAGCCCTAATAAACAAGACGAAAACAATAGGTCTTTTCGACAAAAGTCGAAAAGCCCTAATAAACAAGACGAAAACAATAGGTCTTTTCGACAAAAGTCGAAAAGCCCTAATAATAACTAGACTCTTGTTGCCATGGCAACAAAAAAGTCTTCCGTTCCTGTATGATACCGTTTGCATTGATTTTTGTATGTAGAGAAACGTGTACATAGAGTAATTATCTGAATATTGTAAAGAAACTCGGTTTTTACTTTCGGTACTTGCAGTCCTTTGATTTTTACTGCAAAAATGGTTAATATGACACTGTATGCGTGCAGGTTTTCTTATCAAGAAGCATATTTTAACAATTTTAAGTTTAATGGGTGAGTATCTAGAAAACAATGTCTCACTTACGGTACTTTGATTTTTACTACCAAAAATACCCTTTCGATCCTTGCGGTACCTGTGCTTTGATTTTTACTGGCCGACGAAAATAGCTTCCATAGGTTACTTATTGTATGCATTGATGTTTATGTGTAGAAAAAAACCAGTTTATACTAATATACTACATGTACACTGTAGTGAGAAAAAGGTTGGTATGTAAAACAGTCCTCTCAGTACTTAAAGTACTTTGATTTTGTGTTCTTGTTGCTAGGGCAACAAGCAGGTCTTCCGCCCGACTTTTCGTTAGAAATCTCTGCTCCGTTAGACCATGAAGATTTCAGAATGTATTTTTATCGTTTTCTTTCATTAACAGCAGTCTATCAACGTAGATCGTGATTATCACAGTTATTCCACAAAATATCTCAAAATATAGCTTTTAAAAATCGACAATATCTTCCATACATTAAAAAAAGAAAGAAAAGTCATATGCAACTGAAAAAAGACAGAAACAAAGAAAAAAATTTCGCAACGCCCCCAGCGGGATTCGAACCCCCGACAGTGATACGAAGTTTGGATCGGTCATATCTTTGCAACAAATGCACGCATGAAAATGTTGAAAACATATTTAGAGTTCTTAAAAGATACTCTATCAACCCTGTGATTTCCAGAGAAAAATAGTGAAAAACAAAAAAGTTGAAAAAATAGACTTTTAGAATTCACTTCCGTTTGCGACCGGAAGTCAGAACGACGAAAAATGAATATCGATCAACACATCTACATTCGATGTTTTATCACGTCCGTAAGTTTCAGTTTTATATCTGTTACTGTTCTCGAGAATTTTTTGCGACAAAATTCCATTTAAAAAATACAAATTTCCCCAAACAACGCAAACGGAAGTAAATTTCGAAAAAGTGAGGGACACCCCTGGAGATATAAACATGATGCACCATCCTTGAAAAAATCGTTTAAATTGAACCACGCACAGCGGAGATATGACCTGTACTATGAAAAGTGGAATAATAATAATAACTAGATGCGTTCTTGTTGCTAGGGCAACAAGCAGGTCTTCCGCCCGACTTTTCGTTAGAAATCTCTGCTCCGTCAGGCCATGAAATAGATTTCAGAATGTATTTTTATCGTTTACTTTCATTGACAGCAGTCTCTCAACATAGATCGTGATTATTATAGTTATTCCACAAAATATCTCAAAATATAGCTTTTAAAAATCGACAAAATCTTCCATACATTATAAAAAAGAAGGAAAAATCATATGCAACTGAAAAAAGACAGAAACAAAGAAAAAAATTTTCCAACGCCCCCAGCGGGATTCGAACCCCCGACAGTGAGACAAAGATTGGATCGGTCATATCTTTGCAACAAATGCACGCATGAAAATGTTGAAAACATATTTAGAGTATTTGAAAGACACTCTTTCAACCCTGTGATTTCCAAAGAAAAATAGTGAAAAACAAAAAAGTTGAAAAATTAGACTTTTAGAATTCACTTCCGTTTGCGACCGGAAGTCAGAACGACGAAAAATGAAGGTCGATCAACACATCTACATTCGATGTTCTATCACGTCCGTAAGTTTCAGTTTTATATCTGTTACTGTTCTCGAGAATTTTTTGCGACAAAATTCCATTTAAAAAATACAAATTTCCCCAAAAATCACGAACGGAAGTGAATTTCGAAAAAGTGAGGGACACCCCTGGAGATATTAATATGATGCATTATCCCTGAAAATTTCGTTCAAATTGAACCACGTACAGCTGAGATATGACCTGTACTATGAAAAGTGGAATAATAATAATAATAATAATAATAATAGAAAACAGAAGAAAAACAATAAGGTCTTCCGAAGGAAGTCGGAAGACCTTAATAATAGAAAACAGAAGGAAAACAATAAGGTCTTCCGAAGGAAGTCGGAAGACCTTAACTAGAAACGATCTCGTTGCGAGCAACGAGTAGGTCTTCCGTCCGAATTTTCGAATAGACGAGATATTTTCACGATGATCTTTGTTAATACATGATGATATCAAGACTCCCTAATTTGATTTATTTTGTTTGATTTATATATCATCAGACGTCTATAGATGAAAGTCTGTTGGCCCCTCTAGGCCCTTTATTTGACGGGTCAGCCCCTTTTTCTTCATATGAAATGATGAGGCTCTGGATTTTAGACTTTTTGTTCAAACAACTTTTCAGAATTTCTTCTCGTTTTCGAGCTGTGCAGAATAGAAATATTTTGGGGTCAACCCTTAATGGGGCCTTTTTTCGAAAATTAAATGGTTGTATATTTTTAGAATACGATTCTGAACATCTTTTATTCAATACTGCTTATCAAAATATTTGTCCCTTTGGAGATATAAAGAATCAAAGATTTAGCATTTTTTCCTCTTATGACCCCTAATTACGTAACTATGATCACAATTGTTCAATATATTGTTGCAGATCGTAAAAATATACATTTTTTCTTCAGTAATTTATAACAAAATATTGTTCATTAAAGAGATATCAATAAACGACTTTTGGCCCTTCTGAGACCCTAATTTGAGGAATCAGCCCCCTTTTCTTGGTATAATATGAAAGCTCTTTACATTCTGCTTTACTTCTCTTCAATATGTTTAAAAAAATTGTGAACAGGTAAGACGATATGAAACAAAAGGTGTCAAATTTTGTGAGATGTTTCTGAGACATTTTTTTGGCCCGACCGAGCTCCGGTACCTTTTGCGCCAGGAAAATTTAGACACCCATATACAACTCAACAAACCTTTCTTTACTTTCACTGATATTCTTGACTCAATATCTTAAGTCGTTTAGGAGGAGTTAACTGGACAAGCCGACCCTCTTAAAATCAGTAAATCGTTCAAATCTCACGACCGGAAGTGACGACGTACTTATAAAAAATTTCCAATAAGGTTCAGATCAATATCAATCAGATCTGAAAGTTTCGTGAAAATCGACCGAGCCGTTTCCGAGAACTCGCGTGCACAAAAATCGGTAAGAAAAAAAATAATAATAGGGAAAAAGAAACCGAACGAAAACAATAAGGTCTTCCGTTGGAGACGAAAGACCTTAATAATAGGGAAAAAGAAACCGAACGAAAACAATAAGGTCTTCCGTTGGAAACGGAAGACCTTAAGTTACAATGTATATATCGTTTAACGTTTTGCATGCGCGCACACGTACATGTACATGCATATGCAAGATAATTATGGCATGTTGGTTAAGCGATTAACATATCTTTCTATCCCGCGAATCAAAGAAAAAAATACATATATAAATTTACCATTTTGCAAGCATATGTCAAAAAATATCGATTCACATTTTATTTCACTACTTATTTTAACCTCGGGCTCAAAGTTGGTTTTATTCCAACGACAAGGCAGGGTAAAGTAGACTATGGGTATCACGCCGTTAGCTAACCAATCAAAATGAACTTATTCAATAGTAGTTCCATACATGAAAAAGAGATTTTCCTTTCTGTTCAGAATTTTTTTCATATTTCCTCTCAGGCCATTTTGACAACTCAGGTACCTGTGCCTAGTAAATTTTATATACTTTGTAAATAAATATATATAAAGGTTATTGACCGGAACTATTCATTTCTTCCAATGCATAGGGGGCTATTTTCTGGGGTATACAAGAGATGTTTAAAAAGACATTCGTGTCAGCTAATGAGACCAATATTGTTTAACACCTTCTCATGACATTAATATTTTTTTATGAAGGCAAATGCTTGATTATTTTACGAAGTAGCGTACATGTATATTGATTTTTAATATTCCGAAAATCGCTTTTTTGGGGGATTGCGTAATTCTAAAAAAAATTCAAATAAATTTCAAAGGTAAAATAAACAAAGGATGCTTGGTATTAAAATATGATTTCAAATCAGTAGAATTGAATGCTATTAACGACACCTGAATATATATCATATAAAAGGCATATATACCAACTTTGTTCATCTGCACTTTAATTTTAAACACGACAGGGGTTGTAATTTTTTCCGTATAAATTAATAATTTCTGTATACTTTGAAAACTCAAATCAAATATTTTAATACACTTTCCTCGAACTCTTTTCTGCAGTTTTCCTGAAATTTTATGTGGGTCCGAGGTGTTATTTGAGTTTAACAGCGATTCTCTATGTTGCCATAAATTTGATTTGTTTGGTTCTTGCAGGGGGAGGGGGGGGGGGGGTATTTTTATTCTTAACCTATTTAACGTTGGGGTTGAATCTTGTATCTTACTCCAAGAACTTAAGATTGATTGTGACATTTGGATGAAAGGTCAAGGTCATTAAAAACCACCACCTCTTTAAATTCTATCCTGCCAACCAAAATAAACTCTGAAAGGTGTTTCTAGATACATGTACATGTATTTCATGTTTCTTTTTACCCTTGGGTCAAGGACAAAGGTTAAGGTCGATTTCAAGTTCATAGGTCAAGGTGATTTTGGTAAATAGCTATATCAACATTTTATTCAGGTTACCAGTGACCTTGACTTTAAGTTTAAGGGTCAAGGGTCAAAAGAATTTGCATGCTTCAGTATGTTACATGTCTTGACATTTAGATGTTCTTAATTCTGCATGAACATCAAAAACTCAAGTATACTGCCGTTTAATGCATTGTGTGTGGGCGCATGTGCATGCACGTCCTTGCATTTACTTTTGATAGTTGCATAATGTAGGAATCCATTATACCTATTCATATTCTGAATTTCATCCCGTTTCGTTGAGAACTTAGAAAGTTATAGACATTTAAAGTTTCAGCCAATCAGATTGCAGCACACGTGCATGCGCATGCTTTCATGAAAATTCTTATATATCATGCTGTAGATCTTCAAAGTGTTTGAATATGTTCAAAATTTCAAAGGATTTTGTCAGAAAACATAAAAGATATTTAGACTTTTAGTTTCAGCCAATCGAGCGAAGCGCACGTGCATGCGCGTGAGATCTTGCTATTTTGACATGTCGTCATGTCTATACTACTAATATATCCTTATATTATGAGTTTCAAAGCATTTCATCAAAAATTTAAAAAGTTACGGCTACATCTATTATATTGGTTATTTCACGTGTTACACGTGTGCGCACTTGCACGCACGTGCGCGCAAAATGACCTTCGTTCCGCACATCTACATAACATACCTAGTGACCCTAAAAAGGTTTCACCTAGATCGGATGAGTAGTTTACGAGAACACTCGCGGACAAAAAAAAGTACCGGAGAAGAAAATTCAGAAAAAAAGTAAAAACAATATGTTCCCAAACTTCGTTTGGGGAACATAATAAGGAGACCAATTGTTCAGGCTACAATTTTGATTTTAATTCAGATAACAATATGAAGCCTTTTCACCTTCTTGAGTGTTTTCATATTATTTGGCTTCAAGAAAAGAAGTAAAAAGCAAAAAATTTAATAAAACAGCAAAATTCTAATTTTCTACTACCGTGTTTTTAAGATCGGGCTCGGAGTTGGTTTTATTCAATAGTAGTTCCATACATGGAAAAGGGATTTTCCTTTCTGTTGAGAATTTTTTTTTATATTTCCTCTCAGGCCATTTTGACAACTCAGGTACCTGTGCCTAGTAAATTTTATATACTTTGTAAATAAATATATAAAGGTTATTGACCGGAACTATTCATTTCTTCCGATGCATAGGGGGCTATTTTCTGGGGTATACAAGAGATGTTTAAAAAGACATTCGTGTCAGCTAATGAGACCAATATTGTTTAACACCTTCTTATTAATATTTTTTTTATGAAGGCAAATACCTTATTATTTTACGAAGTAGCGTACATGTATATTGATTTTTAAAATACCGAAAATCGCTTTTTCTGGGGATTGCGTAATTCTAAAAAAAAAATCAAATAAATTTCAAAGGTAAAATAAACAAAGGATGCTTGGTATTAAAATATTATTTCAAATCAGTACAATTGAATGCTATTAACGACACCTGAATATATAGGCTATAAAAGGCTTATATACCAACTTTGTTCATCTGCACTTTAATTTTAAACATGACAGGATTTGTAATTTTTTCCGTATAAATTAATAATTTCTATATACTTTGAAAACTCAAATTAAATATTTTAATACACTTTCCTCGAACTCTTTTCTGCAGTTTTCCTGAAATTTTATGTGGGTCCGAGGTGTTATTTGAGTTTAACAGCGATTCTCTATGTTGCCATTAATTTGATTTGTTTGGTTCTTGCAGGGGGAGGGGGGGGGGGTATTTTTATTCTTAACCTATTTAACGTTGGGGTTGAATCTTGTATCTTACTCCAAGAACTTAAGATTGATTGTGACATTTGGTTGAAAGGTCAAGGTCATTAAAAACCACCACCTCTTTAACTTCTATCCTGCCAACCAAAATAAACTCTGAAAGGTATTTCTAGATACATGTACATGTATTTCAAGTTTCTTTTTACCCTTGGGTCAAGGACAAAGGTTAAGGTCGATTTCAAGTTCATAGGTCAAGGTGATTTTGGTAAATAGCTATATCAACATTTTATTCAGGTTACCAGTGACCTTGACTTTAAGTTTAAAGGTCAAGGGTCAAAAGAATTTGCATGCTTCAGTATGTTACATGTCTTGACATTTAGATGTTCTTAATTCTGCATGAACATCAAAAACTCAAGTATACTGCCGTTTAATGCATTGTGTGTGGGCGCATGTGCATGCACGTCCTTGCATTTACTTTTGATAGTTGCATAATGTAGGAATCCATTATACCTATTCATATTCTGAATTTCATCCCGTTTCGTTGAGAACTTAGAAAGTTATAGACATTTAAAGTTTCAGCCAATCAGATTGCAGCACACGTGCATGCGCATGCTTTCATGAAAATTCTTATTTATCATGCTGTAGATATTCATAGTGAATGAATATGTTCAAAATTTCAAAGGATTTTGTCAGAAAACAAAAAAGATATTTAGACTTTTAGTTTCAGCCAATCGGAGCGAAGCGCACGTGCATGCGCGTGAGATCTTGCTATTTTGACATGTCGTCATGTCTATACTACTATTATATCCTTATATTATGAGTTTCAAAGCATTTCATCAAAAATTTAAATGGTTACGGCTATATCTATCATATTGGTCATTTCACGCGTTACACGTGTGCGCACTTGCACGCACGTGCGCGCAAAATGACCTTCGTTCCGCACATCTACATAACATACCTAGTGACCCTAAAAAGGTTTCACCTAGATCGGATGAGTAGTTTACGAGAACACTCGCGGACAAAAAAAAGTACCGGAGAAGAAAATTCAGAAAAAAAGTAAAAACAATATGTTCCCAAACTTCGTTTGGGGAACATAATAAGGAGACCAATTGTTCAGGCTACAATTTTGATTTTAATTCAGATAACAATATGAAGCCTTTTCACCTTCTTGAGTGTTTTCATATTATTTGGCTTCAAGAAAAGAAGTAAAAAGCAAAAAATTTAATAAAACAGCAAAATTCTAATTTTCTACTACCGTGTTTTTAAGATCGGGCTCGGAGTTGGTTTTATTCAATAGTAGTTCCATACATGGAAAAGGGATTTTCCTTTCTGTTGAGAATTTTTTTTTATATTTCCTCTCAGGCCATTTTGACAACTCAGGTACCTGTGCCTAGTAAATTTTATATACTTTGTAAATAAATATATAAAGGTTATTGACCGGAACTATTCATTTCTTCCGATGCATAGGGGGCTATTTTCTGGGGTATACAAGAGATGTTTAAAAAGACATTCGTGTCAGCTAATGAGACCAATATTGTTTAACACCTTCTTATTAATATTTTTTTTATGAAGGCAAATACCTTATTATTTTACGAAGTAGCGTACATGTATATTGATTTTTAAAATACCGAAAATCGCTTTTTCTGGGGATTGCGTAATTCTAAAAAAAAAATCAAATAAATTTCAAAGGTAAAATAAACAAAGGATGCTTGGTATTAAAATATTATTTCAAATCAGTACAATTGAATGCTATTAACGACACCTGAATATATAGGCTATAAAAGGCTTATATACCAACTTTGTTCATCTGCACTTTAATTTTAAACATGACAGGATTTGTAATTTTTTCCGTATAAATTAATAATTTCTATATACTTTGAAAACTCAAATTAAATATTTTAATACACTTTCCTCGAACTCTTTTCTGCAGTTTTCCTGAAATTTTATGTGGGTCCGAGGTGTTATTTGAGTTTAACAGCGATTCTCTATGTTGCCATTAATTTGATTTGTTTGGTTCTTGCAGGGGGAGGGGGGGGGGGTATTTTTATTCTTAACCTATTTAACGTTGGGGTTGAATCTTGTATCTTACTCCAAGAACTTAAGATTGATTGTGACATTTGGATGAAAGGTCAAGGTCATTAAAAACCACCACCTCTTTAACTTCTATCCTGCCAACCAAAATAAACTCTGAAAGGTGTTTCTAGATACATGTACATGTATTTCATGTTTCTTTTTACCCTTGGGTCAAGGACAAAGGTTAAGGTCGATTTCAAGTTCATAGGTCAAGGTGATTTTGGTAAATAGCTAATATCAACATTTTATTCAGTTTACCAGTGACCTTGACTTTAAGTTTCAAGGTCAAGGGTCAAAAGAATTTGCATGCTTCAGTATGTTACATGTCTTGACATTTAGAGGTTCTTAATTCTGCATTAACATCAAAAACTCAAGTATACTGCCGTTTAATGCATTGTGTGTGGGCGCATGTGCATGCACGTCCTTGCATTTACTTTTGATAGTTGCACAATGTAGGAATCTATTCATATTCTGAATTTCATCCCGTTTCGTTGAGAACTTAGAAAGTTATAGACATTTAAAGTTTCAGCCAATCAGATTGCAGCACACGTGCATCCGCATGCTTTCATGAAAATTCTTATATATCATGCTGTAGATCTTCACAGTGTATGAATATGATCAAAATTTCAAAGGATTTTGTCAGAAAACAAAAAAGATATTTAGACTTTTAGTTTCAGCCAATCAGAGCGAAGCGCACGTGCATGCGCGTGAGATCTTGCTATTTTGACATGTCGTCATGTCTATACTACTAATATATCCATATATTATGAGTTTCAAAGCATTTCATCCAAAATTTAAAAAGTTACGGCTATATCGGTTATATTGGTCATTTCACGTGTTACACGTGTGCGCACACGCACGCATGTGCGCGCAAAATGACCTTCGTTCCGCACATCTACATAGCATACCTAGTGAACCTAAAAAGGTTTCACCTAGATCGGATGAGTAGTTTACGAGAACACTCGCGGACAAAAAAGTACCGGAGAACAAAGAAGAAAATTCAGAAAAAGTAAAAACAATATGTTCCCAAACTTCGTTTGGGGAACATAATAAGAAACAGAGTAAAAACAATATGTTACCCAACTTCGTTTGGGGAACATAATAACTAGATGCGTTCTTGTTGCTAGGGCAACAAGTAGGTCTTCCGACCGACTTTTCTTGAGAGTTCTATGCTGCGTCATCCCATGAAATAGATTTTAGAATGTATTTTTTCGTTTACGTTTATTTACAGTAGTTTCTCAACACAGATCGTGATTGTTCCAGGTATTTCACAAAATATCTCCAAATATAGCTTTTAAAAATCGGCAAAATGTTCCAAACATGTTATAAAAGAGTGAAAAGTAATTCGCAACTGAAAAAAGACAAAAACAAAGAAAAAATTTGGGGAACGCCCCGAGTGGGATTCGAACCGCCGACAGTAAGACAAAGTTTGGTTCGGTCATATCTTTGCAAAAAACACACGCATGAAGAAAATGAAAACATATATAGATATCTTTAAAGATGCTCTATAAACCCTGTGAATCCGAAAGAAAAATATTGAAAAAGAAAAAAGTTGAAAAATTGGACTTTTTGAATTCACTTCCGTTTGCGACCGGAAGTAGGAACGACAAAAAATGAAGGACATTCGGCACATCTGCATGTGATGTTCTTTCATGTCCATAAGTTTCAATGTCATATCATCTGCCGTTTTCGAGAAAAGTAATGTACAAAAATCCATTTAAAAATACAAATTTCCCCAAAAATCGCGAACGGAAGAAAATTTTGAAAAAATGAAAAACACGTCTGGAGATATTAACCTGGTGCATCTTTCCTGTAAAAATCTTTGAAATCTGTACAGTCACAGCTGAGATATCGCCATAAAAATGAAAAAAAGAATAATAATAATAACTAGATGCGTTCTTGTTGCTGGTGCAACAAGCAGGTCTTCCGACCCACTTCTTTTTTGTAATCTAGTCTGCGTCATCCCATGAAATAGATTCCATAATGTATTTTTTTCGTTTACGTTCATTTACAGTAGTTTCTCAACACAGATCGTGATTGTTCCAGGTATTTCACAAAATATCTCCAAATATAGCTTTTAAAAATCGGCAAAATTTTCCACACATGTTATAAAAGAGTGAAAAGTAATTTGCAACTGAAAAAAGACAAAAACAAAGAAAAAATTTGGGGAACGCCCCGAGCGGGATTCGAACCCACGACAGTAAGACAAAGTTTGGTTCTGTCATATCTTCGCAATAAACGCACGCATGAAAAAAATGAAAACATATATAGATATCGTTGAAGACGCTCTATAAACCCTGTAAATCTGAAAGAAAAATATTGAAAAACAAAAAAAATGAAAAATTAGACTTTTTGATTTCACTTCCGTTTGCGACCGGAAGTAGGAACGACAAAAAATGAAGGACGTTCGGCACATCTACATGTGATGCTCTTTCATGTCCATGAGTTTCAATGTCATATCTTTAGCCGTTTTCGAGAAAACTGGGGTACAAAAATCCATTTAAAAAATACAAATTTCCCCAAAAATCGCAAATGGAAGCAAATTTTGAAAAATTGAAAAAACCGTCTGGAGATATTAATGTGATGCATCTTTCCTGTAAAAATCTTTGAAATCCGTACAGACACAGCTGAGATATCGCCATAACTATGAAAAAAGAATAATAATAATAACTAGATGCGTTCTTGTTGCTAGGGCAACAAGTAGGTCTTCCGACCGACTTTTCTTTAGAGTTCTATGCTGCGTCATCCCATGAAATAGATTTCAGAATGTATTTTTTCGTTTACGTTCATTTACAGTAGTTTCACTACACAGATCGTGATTGTTCCAGGTATTTCACAAAATATCTCCAAATATAGCTTTTAAAAATCGGCAAAATGTTCCACACATGTTATAAAAGAGTGAAAAGTAATTTGCAACTGAAAAAAGACAAAAACAAAGAAAAAATTTGGGGAACGCCCCGAGCGGGATTCGAACCCCCGACAGTAAGACAAAGTTTGGTTCGGTCATATCTTTGCAATAAACGCACGCATGAATAAAATGAAAACATATATAGATATCTTTGAAGACGCTCTATAAACCCTGTAAATCCGAAAGAAAAATATTGAAAAACAAAAAAGTTGAAAATTTGGACTTTTTGAATTCACTTCCGTTTGCGACCGGAAGTAGGAACGACAAAAAATGAAGGACGTTCGGCACATCTACATGTGATGTTCTTTGATGTCCATAAGTTTCAACGTCATATCTTTAGCCGTTTTCGAGAAAAGTAGTGTACAAAAATCCATTTAAAAAATACAAATTTCCCCAAAAATCGCGAACGGAAGAAAATTTTGAAAAAATGAAAAACACGTCTGGAGATATTAACCTGGTGCATCTTTCCTGTAAAAATCTTTGAAATCCGTACAGTCACAGCTGAGATATTGCCATAAAAATGAAAAAAAGAATAATAATAATAATAGGAAACCGACGGAAAACAATAAGGTCTTCCGAAGGAAGTCGGAAGACCTTAATAATAATAATAATAGGAAACCGACGGAAAACAATAAGGTCTTCCGAAGGAAGTCGGAAGACCTTAATAATAATAATAGGAAACCGACGGAAAACAATAAGGTCTTCCGAAGGAAGTCGGAAGACCTTAATAATAATAAGAAGAAACCGAGTAAAAACAATATGTTCCCAAACTCCGTTTGGGGAACATAATAATGTATAATATAATGTGTAGTATATTGTAAGAAACTATTTATTGTAATCATAACGATTACAAATAGATTGTTTAATTTAATAAAGAGTGGAAAGCTGAATCTTGACTGTCTTGGTTGCAATACAGGTTGGGTAACATCTCCACTCCCCAACCATGGCAGCTGCTCTGGTCAACAAATTTAAAAGGAATTATTTAATAAAAAGAGAATAGTGAAATTGAGCTATCCCGGTATATCTCTACAAATTCCAGTTAATGAGATCCACGAGTTCCATGCAGTCAATGAGATAATCTGCTTATGGAAAAAAACAAACAAGAACAATTTTCCTTTTATTTTTTTTTTATGAAAAATATAAAATTATAAATTTACATTCTACGATTGTTTAAAGCTTATTCCAAAACCAATTAATGACAAGAAAACATTGATGTAACCATCAACTGAATGAAGATGGCAATGAGTCTTGGTCATCAAACCGCTTCGATATGTGTGAAAAAGGCATGCGTGTAAATAATGGAGACGATAGTCGAGAATATTTTGAAAACTTATAGTCGGATGAAAATCGAACAAAACGATAGCCATTTTAAACTTCTTCGATTCCTCAAGTAAATGTTGGTTGCATAAAATATAAATTAAAACTAGACTCATGCATCACCTATTTTCAAAAATGTATTTCACTTTAAGAATATAAGCTGTGTAGAGTACGTTTTATGCGATAAGTAAAATTCGATGTTCCAAAAAAGGGACCTGTCGTTTTTTGATAGTAAATAGCAATTTTATATTTTAAATATCAAAAACAAATATATTTTTACAAATTAACTTTATGGAAGTTAATACATTATGTATCTCGTAAATTATAAAGGGAAAGAGCATTCTGATTAACAATCTTTTTAATGATTAGAAACCTTTAATTCTGAATAACTTCTCCCACCTCAATCTCCATACACCAACACTTAAACTTATATGTATAGAGCAGCCCGGTCCTCCGGGCTGCAATCACAAATTAAAGGGGGGGGGGTGGTATAACATAGAAGGATGAATAAACATATCCTTACAAACAAAGGACTAGGACTCCTATCAGCAACAGGTGTTCTAATTTCAAACTGAAATTGAAAAAAAAAATTAATAAAATAATATGGAATATCTCAAAGTTAAGACTCAAACTCATATGTCTTTCAAAAAAAAATCTAACCGATTTCTCTATTGGTAAATTGCCACCTCCGCTTACGGTTATTCTTGATTCGAAGACATCACTTCCTTCAAAGGATCTGTCCTGATAAATCTTAAATGTGAATATCAGCATGAGTTTAATTCAAGCATATATATTACGGTTTTTGAACCTCCAGAAACTACAAAAATAATCGAATCAGAAGAGAATCCACAAAAAAGTGACAGAAAGTATATTTCTTGTTCAAATGAATTTAATCAGCACATGAAATATATAGAAATATAGGGAGAAAAAGTGTTGTAGCAGGTTTCCACCTTCAAAGTTTAAAAATTTAAAGTAGGTCGGAATCACAGAAATATTAAAAAAAAGATTATTAGATTAGATTCTTCAATTTATTTGCCAGCTTTATGAAAATGTTCTTGTATGAAGCTCATATATATACCTATCAATTTCAGGTCCATCTGTTTTCTCATATTTTCTTTAACAAAAAACAAATATGACGGACATGGCTGTTATAGCAATCAAAAGAAACGGTATACCAATCCCTAATCCAATGATCAAGTTGACATAATCTGTAATTATACATATATAGAAATGTATAAAAGCAAAACGAAAATATGATTATATAACAATTCGGAAAGAGTTTGTTTTAGATATGGATTCTTCTTCTTCTATGCTTATTCTCTTTAAATATTAGAAATTCATCTGCTGAAAGAGAATCATAAGTATACTTCTCTGCAATAAAAATATTTATCTTGTACTTCTTTGGCTCTGAAAAGGTAAAGAGTACTGAAATTATCATGGGGTTTTGAATGTATTAATAGATGCACATTGACAAATTCAATAATTTTGCTCGATAAATTAAAAACAATACATACATCATCTCCTATTGCTGAGAACTTTTTATTTAAAAACTTACAAACAAAAAGCAAGACCCGACGTTTCAACACATATCTGTCCATCAGAACATGGGGATATATGCTGCAGAAAATCACAGAGATTGAATATTTAAGCAGTAATACACGTGTTCTGAAATGTTTATTTTACCTGAGAGATAAGATGATTATTTCATAAAGCTGGTTATTGTGTTCCGGAAATGTCCAGTAAACTGAAAATGAATAGAAAATTATTTTTGTGTGATTTACATGAACACAACTACAACAAGGCTAAAAATAATTTTAAACACTAACTATGTTAAAGACATTATCGATATAGCTTTCGTCTTCTCTTGAAACTCCTCTTGTGTTATTTCAACGGCCAGGGTTGTTTCTGCTCTAAACATGGTTTCTTTTGCAGCTTTTATCAAGGTTAAAAGAGCTTTCATTTTATTTCTCATACTTGTCAAAACTAGTTTATTATGCTTTTTTTTGAATAGTTAATTTTTCATATATTGTTTAAAAAAATCGTACAGAAAAGGGATTTAAAACTACATTTTGCTATATCACTTACTAGTTGTATACGGCTGTACTGGGCTACAATGAAAATAAGAAGGATAATAAGAGGTTGAAATATCTTTTCCATTATGTTTCTTTAAAATATCTAAAAATAATTTTTCTTATACAAGCACTTTCCACCAGCGGTGACATTGGTTCCATAGCGACAAGAACAGAAATATCTATTTTCTCCATTTTTCATAACGCAGTCCTGCAGATCTGGGTCGCATACAGCATTCCTACAGTCATATACGGGAACATCACAATAAGTCCCCCTCCCCTTATCATCACAATCACGTGTATTCTCCATCACATTCTCCATCACATTTGCATCTTTCAGAACATTGGGTACCGTACCTTTTTGCATTACATGCTAAAAATATAATGACATAAAAATCATTATCAAAGTCCATGAAACAATATATAAATGGTGCCTGTTTTGGAGGGTAACAGTTGAAATTCACACCCCGAGGAAAACCATTGTCAACCGACGAGTCAGCGGAGGTTGACAATGGTTTTCCGAGGGGTGTCAATTTCAACTGTTACCCTCCAAAACAGGCACCATTTATTTTATTATACTGAATGTCTTCTTGATTTAGGAAGTGAAAAAAAAATCGTCGATCGTCTCTACGATCACGTTTAAAAAGCTTTCAAACTCCACGCTACTTCGAAAAAGATTTACTGACCTCTTTATTGTTTATTTGATACTCTAAGAGTTCTTTATCATCTAAAATTTTGTTATTTCTGCACTCGCAAGCATGTTTCGTCTGTCGTGTGTTGTTTTCAAGTAAGCTACATCGGACGCAAGCTTTCATCGACGTCAAGTTTATTCCGGTTCTTTCAAACGCACAACTGACGTTTTGAATATTCTACGGTGAACCGTACGCGCATAATTTCCACGCATGTAACATTACCGTTTTGTTACCCGTTGTCACGTGTGTTGCTAAGGCTGAGGGTAATAGAACGGATTGTTAACTGCGTCTAAACCAATCAGATTTTAGTATTTAACATGAAAGTATAATAATACCAAATAGGAGCAGAGAAGAAACGAACCTCCGAAACATCAGAGGTGGGACCAGGTGCCATGGAGGAGTGAACATCCCCTGCTGACCGGTCACACCCGCCGTGTGCTCCTTGTCATGATCAGGAAATAACGGAAAAATCCGTCGCCAATTCAGTGAATAAATAATGGACTAAAGATAAGTATGAAAAATATCAGTCAGCATTTGACTCCATGATAAATTGTATTTGCTAACAAGGTCATTGTATCGACCATAGAACTTACGAAATTATGACATTAAACGAGACTGCTGAAATTCTTGTTGCATAAACTTGTTTGTCAATAATTTACCTCGTTTTAGAAATTGTTCATACGTAGAGCATGCTCTTGTGTATCGAATCAACTGAGATATATACACTCAGTATGCAGGTGATAAATATATATTGTTGCATAAATAAGAGAAGTTGACGATAAAAAAGTTAAAGTCATCACGTTTATCATATAGCTTGGTTCTTAGATTACCGTTAACGTCTTTTTCAAGTAAAATATCCAAGTATGAAACAGATGTGTCAGACTCTGTGGTATCTTTTATCTGAAGCTCACCACGAAAATCGTATCGACGTAGGAATGGAAATTACCATTGTTAATAGAAAATACGTCGTCGATATATCTAAATGTCGAGTTAAAGGCCACAGGAAGTGTTTTCTTTTTTTCTTCTTTTCAGACATAAAATTTTGCATAAATTTGATATATTTTTAACCAAAAGCAATGGTTTCGCTTGTTTAAGTTTACTAAACTCAAATTGAATTTCGGGTTAAAAAGGTAACGTGGTCTGAAGACTAATTATAGTATTCAAAACATTATTCACATCGACAGAAAATTTATTATATAACTCATTAAGTCAAATGCTGACTGACGTTTTTCATACTTGTTGTTAGTCTATTATTTATATACTGAATTGATGACGGATTTTCCTGTTATTTCCCGATTATTACAAGGAGCACACGGCGTGTGTGACAAGTCAGCAGGGGATGCTCACTCCTCCATGGCACCTGATCCCACCTCTGATGTTTCGGAGGTCCGTGTTTGCTCTGCTCCTATTTGGTATTGTTTTATGGACTTTGATATTGAATACTGTTTGTTATTTCCATATCGTTCATATCTCTTAATTGAAATATCCATATTTTCAATCATTTTATCTGTTGCACCATGACAAAAGTATGAAGGCAACATATCATCTCGCCGTGGAATTCGGTCGCGCTATGACCTCTTACCCCCAATTAACTTCTTACAGAATGTTTTCTCTTCCATAGGTTTATCTAACAAACATATTTGCAAATATAAATATATGGATATTAATACTGATATTTACTTGAGTAAAAAGGGAATTGCAATACTTTGAAATTTCACTTAATTTACCAGTGAAATGTCTCCTGAAAATGCCAAATTACCTAACCTCGGTGACATTCAAGGGCACAGGCTATTTGTCAATGGCTGAGATCTTCTGTGGATCAGTCTGAATACCTTCTTCGGATACTTTATATCCCACCGCTGCCACCAAAATGTAACGTGTGACCTAGGGGTTCGTTTTCAAGGGATACAGGGTCTTAATATTACCCAAATATATATAAACTTTTTCTCTGGCTCTATCTGAGCCTATAATTAATACTGGGTATTATAATTATTTAGAACAATGATTATCTATTATTTTCATGGGATACTTGTCCTTGGTTTTTTTATTTTTTTTTTATAAACAATGGGATCTACAAGCCGTGTTTCTTTGTTACCAAGTACTACATGTAAGACTGGGCTCCCTGCACCTGGTTCCAAAACCAAGTTTCTATTGTAATGAGTACTCGGTACCTCACCCTTATCCAGGGTTACTATACCTTGCACTTCACCACAATTTCTTGGCTTACCATTTACCGGCGCTCTGTACCCCAGCCTTAATTTAATTTTACTGTTTTGATTCTTCTGTTCTATTATTACCTATTATCTTCTTTTCAACTTTTCACTTTCGGATTTCGGAATGGTCGAGACTGTAGTCATTTATATAGCCCAGGGCTATACTATTCAAACAGGGGTGAACAGGCTCTTGGAATGTTCCATTATTCCAGGTCACACCAACGTTTGAATGGTATAGGCTTTTTTCACTATTACTCATTACACAAAAGGAATATGTAGAATCAACGAATAAATGAAATTTAATTATCATTCATTGATAAGACGTTATTTATAAATAATATAAAGCTAACATACAGTAATCAAACTAAGACGTTTCTTCAATAATACAAATTGGGAGCAGAGCAAACAGACCTCTAAAAACTTCAGAGGTGGGATCAGGTGCTATGGATTGGTAAGCATGCTCTTTGTATGAGCAATTTCTAAAACGAGGTAAATTATTGACAAACAAGAATATCAGCAGTCTCATTTAAAGTCATCCGTAAGTTCTATGGTTGACAATGACCTTGTCGGCAAATTCAATCTACCATTAAGTGTTGACTGACGTTTTTCATACTAATAGTTAGACAATCATTTACACACTGTATTGTAGACGGATTTTTTCCGTTACTTCCCGATCATGACAAGGAGCACACGGCGGGTGTGACCGGTCGGCAGGGGATGCTCACTCCTCCATGGTACCTGATTTCATCTCTGATGTTTTGGAGGTCCGTGTTTCCTCTGATCAAAAATTTGTATTGTTTGATTTCGGTTGTCTCCATATAATTCTCTAAGTAAATGCTGCTTTATGCTTTGGGTTGGAAGTGTAATCGCTTTGCTCTGATATAACGCTGATAAGTATGCCAAATAATTAATGTTTCGAGTATTCATTAAATTCAGATTAATGACTAACAACTAATGGTTTAATGGTTTAATAGAAGTTCATTTGACATATGTCATGTACATGTAGTCTTGTTTCCGTTCTCTCTGAAATAGAAGCAAGCTAGCATCATAAATGTAAGCTTATATACCGGTATTTCAAAATCTTTTCTCAGAAGCGGTATATCAGAAATAATGTACCTGGTAATTTGTATTATATATTGAATTGATCCTTTAAATTTATTTGACATATTTAAATAACATATCAAAGCATTATCAACTTTTTCAATTTTTTGATTACATGATAATTTAACACATCATAGAGAAAGACAAGGTCAATTCTATTAGTGCTTTACCTGTCCAGTTACTTTTAACAACCGACACACTTGCAAACACACCAGCCTGATCCACAGTATCCGCCCCTACAGCTGAGTTCGCTCTGGCAATAATTACTGCACGTCTGGTCGTTGTGATACACACAATAGCAACCATTCCCTGCCATGGCAACTTGGACAGAGGCTAGAAAATATTTACTGTCGTACATTGATTTATATTTCATGCCTTATATTACATTACTGATTTTTAGATTAAGACATAAAGTATATACGAGGGTCATTAAAATGTAGTCAAAGTCTTTCATAATCATATTATTTTTACAAGAATTTAGATCAACACATTTTCTTATGTAAAAACACTCACTTTGTCGATGTCTGAAGATTCATTCCATTTGATTAAATGGAACTCATGATAGTCCATTTTAAAAGCAACAGGTTTTGTCACCACGAAGCACGCTTAACAACATTAACAACAACGTCAAAAACAACACCGAGAATGTTTTTCAAAATTACCTTGCCTTTCTTTTTCATACATGGTTTGAAGCGTCTTACACATTCATAAAAACGTATCCAGAACGCTTTACCTATACTATTATCAGTTGTTCGAGTAGCTTATGTTAGATTGTCAGTGTTTTCAAATTCTTTACCGCGTAACTCTGCCTTCACAAGTTCCAAAGAAGTGAAGAACACATCACGTTTCATGACGCTACAAAATCTTTTGACAAAATTTTAACGATAATATAGTTCTTCGCAGACCCTAAATCGTCCGATTTAAAGTATCTACCTCTTAAAAAAATTGCATTTTCCATGTCTATACAAATGCACAGCTCATTTTTATATATTTCCTGGTTCATCCAGAATTTACAGAGTTTGTTTTAGAATCTCTCCGAATGCAAAGCTTCGTGACGTCCTTCGACGTCATCTTTTTTGCTCTTTTAATCAAGTCTATCTGTCTTTAAAAATTGACATTTTTTTAATGAAGCAATGCATTACATTATATTTAAACATCTGAAGTACTAGAAAAATACAAAAATTTTAAAAAATATATTTCATTTCGTTTAAGCGCCGTTTATTAGAGGTATGATTATAGACATTATAAAGTGTACAATAAGTAAATAACTCAATTTTGACCCTGCTCCTTGACTCCATTTTTGCTGTACTAAATCTTTGATTTTGGTAAATTTCAAGATATACATGTGTATTCATTTTTTTTACTCAAGTTATTTGAATCTATTGTTAAAATATGTGGATAAAATTTGGTCATAATATGACGTTAAATAACAAAAAGGTTATGACAAAAAAAAGATTTTTTGAATGATCCCAGTATCGAGTGTCGAGTTATTTAATCCAAATTATTTCGTTTATGGGGTTTTCCTATTGTAAAGTATGTTTCCTCTATTTTAAACTGTAGGAAGCGTAAGATCTTTGTGATATTCGATGTAAAAATATGAAGTACCTACCAAGCAAACACACACACAGCACGATCAGAATGATGGATTTCATCTCTAAGTTTAGATTTAATTCTGTGAATGAAAATATAAAAATCTACACATCTTTATATTTATACATTAATATAAAAATCAAAAGCCTTGAAAAACATAAGATAAAATACACACGACACGTAGAGTTGCTTAAAATTGTCTTACTATCTCGTTTTATCATCTTATTTGTAAGTAGCTATGATATATTTTAGAGCAACTATGCTTGTCAGAAGTAATTTCGATTAGAAAAGTTTTGAGATGCTTTTTCAAAACGACTTATAGTAACAAATATAAAAACATACCAGTAAATTTTCCAACAGTTCCGAACAGCGGTAGAACCTCCGTGGATGCTTGAAAAAGACAATTGTAACAGGATAATCAAATCTAATTTATATCGTCTTTTCCAGTGGCATGTCCTGCAAGATCTTTCGTCGTCAATTAAATTTTAATTTTCAAATTTAATATTTTTTTCAAACCAAAGACTGAGATGATGACTTACTGACGTCAAGAGTTTCCTCGTTCTACCTTTCGTCAACAGTTACACATCCTTGATAAGTGACATGTGCTCTTTTGTTTTTCGATGTTCAAAAGAATAAGTAAATATTGAAATGATGTTATACAACAATTTTTTTCTTAATTCACACAAAATAATTCAGAGATACTTAGAGTTCATTGAAATATCATATTTTATGTAAATTAAAGTTACACAATGGGACAAAATCACGTGTGACAGACTTATGAAAATTATGAGTATATAGCAAAGATATGACAATTAAACTGCACTATAAAGCGAGAAAAGACTGCACAATATAAGTGCCGGAAAAACAAAGGTTGTATCTACTGTTTCGTTGTTTTCGTGTATGTCAAGGTCATGCCACTTTTATATTTAGATCTAACTTGTAAACAACATTCAACTGGAACATGCAAAGGTGAGAAATATGTTCTAACAACTTTTTAAAAGGATTGCATAAAAATTTTTGATCTACTTATATTCCTGGGTACTTGAGATCATAGTAACAATGGTAACATTCAAATTTTCTGCGCCTGCGTACAATAGGGAGGAAGAAGTAAAGCAATATTTTCGTTATAAAATTAGTTTTACTTTTATTTTTTTTTCCATAAATGTAGATTTTTTTAGGTTCTGAAACCTCTAATTTTCTAAAACCTATTACTTTCAGGAATTGATCACAATTTTCTCGGGTCATGAGAATTCTACGTTTGACAATTTTCCCCTTTGTGTGTCACGGTGTTTATGTAAGTCTTTCAAACACAGGTCTGAAATTTAAACTGAATGCTGAAAATTTTCTAAAAATCATATAAAAACTGGCATAGCCTACATTGTGAATTCGTGAACTGATGACTTCTTCTGACTGATGAATGAAGATAAATCGTTAAAGAAATCAATTTTGAATAAATTTTCTTTTATTATTTTTTTATGTTTTTCATGCATTTAATTTCTATTCTTACTGATATATAATGTGAAATTTCGCATATCACTATCATGCCACGGATAATCGAGAATGAAATAAATTGCACCCTTACGAAGAGGCGATGTCTCAGTATGAGTGAAAAGTTCCAGAAAGAGGCGCTAAAAATGAAAAAAAAAACCAAACAAATGAAAGAGCTTATGAAAAGACGCCTTGCTTTTACTCGTTTTCCATTAGGTGTAATATACATGCATGGCCAGTATGGATCAGAAATATTTCATTATTGGTTTGTTTGTGCTTTTTAACAAGTTCTCGTAACTAAAATATCTGGACATTGTTTTGTGTACAACCTATGCTCAGATAGAAACGGTTTTAGGGGAAATCCTAATCCCTTTGAGAATTTTTTAGTTATTTACTTTAAATAGTAAAGTAACCAAACAATTACCTTGGACTTTAACTAAACACTCTCCTCCCTATTGTAAAGTGACTATAAGAGCTGTCTTATGATTCTTATAATTCTCATTTTATTACAAGACGAGTGTAACAGGTGAAAGGGCTCTGATTACTTCTCAATACACGTTATTGAACGTCTCGGATTTTGATTGTTTATATATTTTCTTGTAGCTAGAGATAAAAGATACCACAGAATCTGACACATCTGTTTCATATTTGAATATTTTACTTTCAAAAAGACGTTAATGATAATCTAACATCCAAGATCGATGATAAACGTGATGACTTTAACTTTTCTTTCGTCAATTAACCTTACTTATGCAGCGATATTGCTTCATCACCTGCATACGGGGTTGATATATCTCAGTCGATTCGATACACAAGAGCATACTCTATGTATGAATAATTTTCAAAACTAGGTAAATTATTTACGAACAAGTTGAGTAAACAAGAATATTATATCAGCAGTCTCGCTAAAAGTAATCCTTTCGTAAGTTTTACCTTGTCAGCTGATACAATTTATCATTGAATTAAAAGCTGAATGACTTTTTCAAACTAATTATTAGTCCATTATTTATACACTGAATTGACAACAGATTTTTTTGTTATTTCCCGATAATTACAAAGAGCTCACGGTCGGCATAACCGGTCAGCAGGGGATACTCACTCCTCCATGGCGACTGATCCCACCTCTTATGTTTTGAAGGTCCTTATTTGCTCTGCTTCTATTTTGTATTGTTTTTTGTAATTTTAGCCTTGAACACTTTTTGTTATCTACATATGTTTCATGAAATATACGGAGACAACGAACAGTATTGAACTTCAAAAGTCCAATTAACAATGCAAAATTGGTGTGGAGCACACTTAGACCTCCAAAACATCTTAGGTATCATTACGTCCAAAGCCGAGCAATATTTTTCATGCTAATTGTTAGACTCTTTAATCCGAATTGTCAGCGGATTTTTTCTGTTATTTCTTAAACATGACAAGAAGTCAAGAAGCGCTAGGTGGATGTGATTGGTTGGCAGGGGATACTCACTCCTGATCCCGCCTATGATGTATGAGGGAGCAATGTTTGCTTTATCTCTGATATTCATTGCTTGAATAGACTTTTTAGCTGATATTCTGTTCGTTATCTCCAAATATTTAAAACAGACATTCCTCTCTATTGCGATGGATAAAAAACAAAACTAAGTCTTTTATGGATGATTTATTATTAATTTAAATTAAAAATGAAAACATCCTTCATTTCAAATAAAGCAAAAAGAAAATAAAATAGCTGAATATAGATCTATACAAATTCATATGTACTTGGTTTATTGATCTATCGGCAATGAATAGGGAAAATTACTTGCAAACAAAAAGAAAAAAATTCTAAAACAATGTTATGTTAAAGATCGTGACTGTATTTGATTTGTGTTTGTAGAAACTTTTTAAAAAAATATTCTACTTCATCTGTAATCTAATTATTATCAACATATTTATATTTCAAATGTTGCTGACACCAACAACCAACCCTGATCTTAAGAGAACTACAGGTTAAAAAAATTTGTTACCAGTAGAAACAAATAAAGAAAATTATTCTAAATGTCAAGTAAAACACTCCTTTTATACTTGATAGTCTAAATACGATATCCCTTCCTATATAAAATGAATTAATCTCAAACAGCACATGACACAACAAAGGTAATATTTGTATACAAGAGTACTAGTTAAATATAGGTCATACGACAGTATTAATCTAGAAAAACTACATGTATATTACAAAAAGAAACTAAAGTAACATTATTATTTTCACACGAAAGAAAAAAAACCTTTATTCTCTATGGCGACTTGTAAAGCTGTCTCTCTGTAAAATATAAAATTATAAATTTATATTCTACGATTGTTTAAGGATTATTTCAAAATAAATTGAACAAAACAAAGGGAGGATCAGTACAACATGGATGGATGTTAAGAATAAACATATCCTTACAAACAAAGGATTGGGTCTCCTTTCAGCGACAGGTCTTCTGATTTCAAACTTAAATATAAAAAATTAATCAAATAATATCAATGAATTATCTCAAATTCAAGACTCAAACTCAAATGTTTTTCAATAAGAAAATCTTACCGATTTTTCTGTAGGTAAATACGATCGCGTGAAATCCCAGAAAGAATCCGAATTACTTTGATCTGCAAAAATATGCATGTTATAAACTGTATTTAATCAAACCCTCAATAAAGCAATTTGAGCTGCAATTTTGAAATTTTATTTTGCTAGTAAAATGTGTTATATGACAAATTTTTTATGTAACTTAAACCATTATGATCAATTAGACTAAAAAAAAAGCAGTAGAAAGACGGTCTACATTCAATCAATGTACGGTTTCATATAAGAAATCATTATTGTACGGGACGACAATAATGTAATTTTGATTCAATTGAAGCTTATAAATAGTTCTCCCATCGCAAATATGAACAAAAGAAATTTATTAACGTTATTTTTTTTGTCATTGAAATAGTTATTTACAATTTTACAACAAAACTGTCCAACAAGTTGCAGCTCATGGTTAACCCTGAAAGTTGCAACAACATAGAAAATATTAATGTCTGTGTAATGACAAATATTGACGGTGCCACCATAATTTTCCAAAGAATTGGTGTAAAAACATTCAAGAATATACTTTGAATCCTGTCAAATACAACCAAAAAGTACGCTGCTTTGTATTTTTGATTATATATTTCCTACCATATGGTCGCCCGCGTGGCGCAGTGGTTAGAGAGTCTACTCTAGAGTCCTAAAGTAAGCAGTTGATCCTTACGTCGCGGGTTTGAATCCCTCTGTGAAACATGGAGACAGGTCCTTTGGATAAGACCATATAAACCGACGTCCCGTGTCGCAGTAAGTTCTGGCACGAAAAATGAATGGACCTAAGTGCCAAGCATATGACAAAATTTGTAGCCATCCATCGGAAAGTGTTGGTGTCTCCATTTGAATGAAAAATTCTTTAAAGGGACGTAAAATAACACACACTCACGCAATCATTTCATATGTAAAGTCATAAATGAATTATATGGACTTTATTCTAAATTTTACTACTCAAAATTCGTCTATACTTCATTTATGCATAAGGCTCACATCAGAAAATAAACATTTTTTTTTGTTTTCCTAGGCATCTGATTCACCAGATAATGATGTTATCTAACAAGAATTAAAATTAGAAGAATATGTTGACTTTAAATACGGCAAGTTCGGCTATGCATTTTAGGATTAAAATCATGTACGTTTATTTCAACGTATATTTATAAGATAAACTATGATTAACAACAGAGATAATGGTTTAAATTCAAAACTTAAAGTGTCTGTTTGATTTTTCAAATGTTAAACTTTAAATTCAGCCCATTATTTGGATGTACTACATGCGGGGAAGTTGCACAAAAAGAACCGTTTATTTCCTGTTGTGCTGCAGAATATTCAAATATTTTAAATGTGTCCTTTATCCTTTGTTCCGAAGTTTTAATTTCGTATAATGAAAAAAAAAAGATTAATATTCTGATATAAGTATTGATTTCGAATGGATAAGAAATATAAAAAATTATATTTAAAAACATGCATATTAAAATGCATGAGTATATTAAAACGGGGAAATGGTGTATACACAAGCCATTTATCCTACCAAGATAACACCCCTTGTGGCCATCATCATTCCTAATCCCTGTGGTACCCTTCTGATGCCATGTGGGCGTGGTGTTTGAACTTTGTATCGTAATATTGCTCTGTCTCCTGATATCGCTTTCCGAGGACCATGGAAATTTTAAACTAAACGGAACTTTGCCATCTCTGCCGACGGGTATTCTTGATTCGAAGGCATCACTGCCTTCATAGGATCTGTCATGTTGAATATTGAATGTGAATATCAGCTTGTTTTTAATTCAAACATATATATTACGGTTGTTAAACAGCCAGAAACTACAAAAATAATCGAATCAGAAGAGAATGCAAGAAAATGTAACAGAAAGTATATTTCTTGTTCGAAAGAATTTAATCAGCACATAACGTGCTGAATGAAATATATAGAAATATATGGAGAAAAATATTTTTAAAAAGTGTTGTAGCAGGTGTCAATGTTTAAATTTTCAAAAGTTATAGTGGGAGGGAATCACAGAAATATATATAAAAAACTATAAGATTAGATTTCTCATTTTATTTGAAAATGTTCTTGTATGAAGCTCATATATGTACCTATCAATTTCAGGTCCATCTCTCTTCTCATATTTTCTTTTACAATAAACAAAAATGACGAACATGGCTGTTATAGCAATCAAAAGAAACGGTATACCGATTCCTAATCCAATGATCAAGTCGACATAATCTGTAATCAAACAAATATAGGAAGGTATAAATGATCCGGCATAAAAGCAAGATAAAAATGTGATAATATAATATTCCAAAAAGACTTTGTTTTAGATACGGACCCTCACTCTCTTTAAATATTTAAGATGTAATTGCTGTAAGAATTCATAAGTTTACTTCTCTCCAATAAAACTATTTACCTTGTACTTCTTTGGTTCTGCAAAGGAAAATAATACAGAAAAATTATTGGGTTTTAAATGTATAAGTAGGTACACACTGACAAATTCAATAATTTTGCTCGATAACTTAGAAGCAATATATATACATCACCTCCTATTGCTGTGAACTTTTTTCGAAATACTTACAAACAAGAAGCAGGACCCGACGTTTCAACACATATCTCTCCATCAGAACACGGAGATATGTGCTGCAGGAAGTCACATTGATTGTCCGCATTATCTAATACCAGTTCTGCGAAAATGTAAAACACAATTAGTCATGTAATCTTTATCGTCTGTGATGAAATTTTTCTTTTGATTAACAAGTTGTCTAAAAAGTGTAATTTACTACATAGATATGGCTGAAATAATGACGGTGTAAAGGAAGATATATTCGATCAATCAGTAAAAATGTAATTCTTTTAAAATAAAATTTGAATAAACAATATCTTATAACTCAAAAGATATGTGACAAAAAACGAACCATTCCCTTGCTCGTTGACAATTTTGACAAGGGAAACTGTACTGTTTCTGTCCAGGGATTCCAACACAACAGATTTACCCAACAGCTGTTTTGTGGCCCATACATACTGGCCTGCCTGGTTATGTGGAATCTCATTTTTTCTTGCAATTATTTCATATTTGATGTTCAAACTTCCAAGTCTAAAACAAAAATTTCAATCATACTAAAAGACTAAACATCTATTTTTACAATACTTTAAACTAGCATCTTTTATCACTTGAAATGTAAATCAAATAATTTAGAATATGACTGTTAAAGAAAGTTTATATTGTACAAAATACCTGGTATTAAAGCAGTGATTCAGAGGTTCTGAAATGTTCATTTTACCTGATAGATAAGATGATTAATTCATTAAAGCCGGGTATTCGGCTCCTAAAATGTCCAGTAAACTGAAAATGAATTGAAAATTATTTATGTATGATTTACATGAACACAGCTATAACAACGTTTCAAATCATTTAAAACACTCACTATGTTAAATACGTCGTCCACAATAGCTTTCGTCTTCTCTTGAAACTCCTCTTGTGTAATTTCAACGGCCAGGGTTGTTTGTGCTCTAAACTTTATTTCTTTTGCAGCTTTTTTCAAGATGAATAAATATAACATTTTATTTCTAATACTTGTCAAAACTATAATGATATCTTTTTGAGTAGTAATATATTTTCTTATGTTTATAAATAAAAATCATAGAGAAAGGGATTTAAAATTACATTTAGCTATATCACTTACTAGTTGTATACGGTTGTACTGGGGCTACAATAAAAATAAGAAGGATTAGAAGAATTTGAATTGTCTTTTCTATTATGATTCTTTAAAAAATCTAAAACATTTTTTTCTTACACAAGCATATTCCACCAGTGGTGCCATTGGTTCCATAGCGACAAGAACAGAAATATTTGTTTTCTTCACTTTTTCTGACGCAGTCCTGCAGATCTGGATCGCAAACAGAAGTTCCATTCCTACAATCATCTACGGGAACATCGCAATGAGTCCCATTCCACTTGTCATGACAGATGCACATTCCCGTGACGTCATCACAATCACGTGTATTCTCCATCACACATTTGCAGCTTTCAGAACATTGGGTACCGTACCTATTTGCATTGCATGCTAAAAATATAACAAGACATAAAATCAATCTCATATTATGTCATCCTAATAGTTCTACACTATAATGACTTCTTTAGACTGGAATATCTACATATAGCTTTTATCATGATATAATCAACAATGAATGAAATAATAAACCATTGTTTCAGACTCTGATTTTGATCACGAAGACATAAATTCAAATTTGGGGAGTATATGTATCTTCGTTTTGACATACAAAAAAGGAACAAAGTGTCATATTCTAAAGAAATAATTTATATGAGCATAAGGCAAAAGAAAACAAACTTTTCTTGCCTGAGCAATTGATACCATCTCCTGAGAATCCAGCATTACATATACAATTGTAGCTATCTGCTGTGTCTTCACAAGTAGAATTCATGTGACAGATGTCGATCCCTGCCTTACATTCGTCAAGGAACTCGCATGTAGTTCCATTCCAATATTCTTTACACGTGCAGTTACCATTCACATTATTACAGTCTGCTGTACCATCCATATTGCACTTGCAGGTTTCTAAACATTGATCTCCAAACATTATACTGTTACAACCTTCATCAAAATAAACACATTAATATTTGACTAGATGCAGAAATCCAACTACAAAAATACTAAAAATAAGTTCTAAGTTTCAAAAATGCTTTAACAAGTGACAGAGAAATTATTTTTGAAAAATCAACACATCTTCTGGTTTATTATGAAGAAAGCAAATATATATAAGAGCAATACGAGATAAACTGTGAAAACACTCACCAACACAGTGTCCATCAACAAGTTTGAACCCCTCCATGCAATTACACGAGTAGGATCCGTTTAAATTGATACACTCAGAATGATTTTGGCAAATGGTTGTGTTTACACATTCGTCTATATCGTTGCCACAGTGGGCACCATTCCATCCACTTCTACAAACACAGGATCCCGTCACTTTGTCACAAGATTCTGTGTTGTTGGGGTTACACAAACATTGCTCCTGACAATTCTTTCCATGAAAACCATCCTTGCATTCTAAGTTTAATTAATAACATTAATGTCTTTCAAAAATTGTTTTAAATTCAACAGACAAGAATGATTAACATTACAACTACATCATCTTGTAGTTAGGAAGAAAATGTATTGAATTGGCTTGGAATAGAGTTAATAAATTATTCGATTAATCATGAAATGTCTTACCCACACACATCATTTCAGCAAGTGTAAATCCATCCTTGCAAACACATGTGTAGGACCCGTCAGAATTGACACAGATTGAATGTTTGGGACAGATAGATGTATTTGAACACTCATTGATATCATCATTGCACTTGGAGCCGTTCCAACCCTGTTTACAATTACAAGAACCCGTCACCTTGTCACAAGAGGCCGTGTTGTTAAGGTTACATAAACACTGCATCTGGCAATTCCTACCATAACTTCCATTTTCACATTCTAAATTGATAAAATTAGTTCAGTTTCAAATCATTGCAAAACAGAGCTGATTCATTTCACTCAATATCAAACGATGTAATATTCTGCACATGGTTATCCCAAAGAATGTTTCGAGTTACTTTCAAATTTTGTGTAAATGCAAATGATCATTAGTAAAACGTTTTAACAAAGATAATAAGGAAAATAGTTTACCGATACAAAGTCCCCCCAGAAGGGTAAATCCATCCATGCATTCACACTTGTAGGAACCATTAGAATTGGAACATTCTGCATGTTCTGGACAGATCGAGGTATTTGAACATTCGTTAATGTCTTCATCACAATTTAAACCACCCCAACCTTCTCTACAGATGCATACACCGGTTTCTTTGACACATAATTCTGTAGTGTTTGAGTTACAAGAACACTGACTCGTGCAATTCAATCCAAAATATCCATGTTTACAATCTATTTGGGAAAAGACTTAGATTACACATAAATCTTATATAAAACTAAATTTGACAAATTCTAAATTTATTTTTGGTTCGGTGTAACTTAATATGCACTATTTTAACGCTCTTATGTAATGCCTTCGTCTAAATCTTTTGGGAAAGTGGTGTTAGGAAGTTTGCTCGCGTATATTTAAAAGACAGTCGTACACAATAAACTGCTGCACATTAGGTTCAACACTATACAATAATTTCCACCACTGTACAAGATTTTTTAAAATAAAAAATCCGATAGAGAGACAAATAATACAGAAAGGATGGAATGCAGTGGTTTTAGGAAAAGCAAAGGTTAAAAGTATCGCTCTAGACTCAAGGACTAAGCCAACAGTTGATTCATTATTTGTGAGTTAGAACGTGGAGACCGGTCCTTTTGGTGAGACGGTATAAATTGAGGGTTAGTTTTGCAGAAAGAGCTTTTACGAATAAGGTCTTGCTGCTCAAAGGTCTATACTATCAAGTATAACACAAAATCATTAAATGAGAACTCTTACCACTGCAGTATCCACCAACAAGTGTGAATCCCTCATTGCAATTGCACGAGTATGATCCATCAAAATTTTTACACTCAGAATGCACTGGACATATAGAGGCATTGGAACACTCATTTACATCCTCAATGCACTGGGACCCATTCCAACCTTCTTTACAAACACAGAAACCGGTCGATTTGTCACAAGATCTGGTGTTGTTTTGATTACATAGACACTGCATCTGGCAGTCCTTCCCATACAATCCATTTACACATTCTACAAGGATGAAGCATTGTAAGTAAGCTTATAATATCTTCATTAGCTATTCACGCTAAATTTCAATAGCTAGCTAAGTCATTGATTTCTATCAAAGAACCAGTTTCCTGAAAATTTCGATAGTTTTAAAAATAACTTCTCCTAAGGCTGGTCACAAAAAGTTTTGTTTCAGAGCAAGGTAAAACGATGGTTTACTTGGAAAAAAGGCACAATACTTTTGAGTAAAAACGTAAAGGAAAGTGTCATCAATATCAATTGGAAAGATGGAGGAAACACCATAGGTTCGAAGGAAATAAATTAACAGTGTTGAAAAAGATATTGTTTTCGGTCATCTTGATCAATTCTTTTCCTTTTTCTTGAGTGTAGTTCTCACAGATTTGGGGGTAAAGGGCTTTGACTCCTTTTAAATAGTTTCTTTCCTTTGTACGAAAAAAACAGTGAAACACTTACCAACACAGTGTCCATCGTTTAATGTAAATCCATCCATGCAATTACATGAGTAAGACCCATTTAAATTAATACACTCAGAATGATTCGAGCAAACTGATTCATTCAAACATTCGTCTATATCCCCATTGCACCGAGAGCCAGTCCATCCACTTCTACAGACACAGGCCCCCGTCACTTTGTCACAAGATTCTGTGTTGTTAGGGTTACATGAACACTGTTCTTTGCAATTCTTTCCATGAAACCCATCCATGCATTCTAAGTATAATTTATAACGGTAAAGTCAGTCGGAAAAGAGTTTCATTTAAATAGACAAGAAAGATTGACATTACAAGCAAATGACCCTGTTGCCAAGAAGAAAATATGGGTAGTTGATTGGAGTTCATAACAAATTATTCAATGATTCATGAAATGTCTTACCCACACACATCATTTCAGCCAGGGTAAATCCATCCTTGCAAACACACGTGTAGGACCCGTCAGAATTGACACAGATTGCATTTTCAGGACAGATAGATGTATTTGAACACTCATTGATATCATCATTGCACTGGGAGCCATTCCAACCCTGTGTACAATTACAAGAACCCGTCACCTTGTCACAAGAGGCCGTGTTGTTAAGGTTACATAAACACTGCATCTGGCAATTCCTACCATAACTTCCATTTTCACATTCTAAATTGAAAAATTAGTTCAGATTCATATCATTGCAAAACAGAGCCGATTCATTTCATTCAATATCAACTGATGTAATATTCTGCACATGGTATCTATCCCCAAAGAACTCATATTTAATTTTACTGCAAATGGCTATCAGTAAAACGTTTTTACGAATGATTGCGAGGAAAATCGTTTACCGATACAAAGTCCCTCTCGAAGAGAAAATCCATCCATGCATTCACACTTGAAGGAACCGATAGAGTTGGTACAGGCTGCATGTTCTGGACAGATCGAGGTGTTTGAACATTCGTTAATGTCTTCATCACAGTTTAATCCACCCCAACCTCCTCTACAGATGCATTCACCGTTCTCTTTTACGCACACCTCTGTTGTGTTTGGGTTACAGGAACACTGACTCATGCAATTCATCCCAAAATATCCATGTTTACATTCTATTTTGAATAAATAAAAGTCTTTCAGAAGAATTGGATGACACATACAATGATGATAATGGAAGAAAAAAAGTGAAACGCTTACCAACACAATTTTCACCAACAAGTGTAAATCCCTCAATGCAATTACATGAGTAGGACCCGTTTAAGTTGATACACTCAGAATAATTCGAGCAAATCGATTTGTTAACACATTCGTCTATATCGTCGTTGCACCGTGGCCCACTCCATCCACTTCTACAAACACAGGCCCCCGTCACTTTGTCACAAGATTCTGTGTTGTTGGGGTTACACAAACATTGCTCCTGACAATTCTTTCCATGAAAACCATCCTTGCATTCTAAGTTTAATCAATAACATTAATGTTAGATGGAAAATAGTTTTATTTTCAATCGAATAAAATTGACATTAGAAGCACATAACAGTGTTGTCCAGAAGAAAATACAAGGAATTTGATTTCAGTTCTAACAAATAATTCAATAATTCATAAAATATCTTACCCACACACATCATTTCAGCAAGTGTAAATCCATCCTTGCAAACACATGTGTAGGACCCGTCAGAATTGACACAGATTGAATGTTTGGGACAGATAGATGTATTTGAACACTCATTGATATCATCATTGCACTGGGAACCGCTCCATCCCTGTGTACAATTACAAGAACCCGTCACCTTGTCACAAGAGGCCGAGTTGTTAAGGTTACATAAACACTGCATCTGGCAATTCCTACCATAACTTCCATTTTCACATTCTAAATTGATAAAATTAATTTAGATTCATATCATTGCAAAACTGATGTAATATTCTGCACATGTTATCTATCCCCAAAAGAACCCAAATTTGATTTTACTGCAAATGGTTATCAGTAAAACGTTTTTACCAATAATTGCAAGGAAAATCGTTTACCGATACAAAGTCCCTCTCGAAGAGAAAATCCATCCATGCATTCACACTTGAAGGAACCATTAGAGTTGGTACACTCCGCATGTTCTGGACAGATCGAGGTATTTGAACATTCGTTAATGTCTTCATCACAGTTTAAGCCACCCCAACCTTCTCTACAGATGCATTCACCGTTCTCTTTTACACACACCTCTATTGTGTTTGGGTTACAGGAACACTGACTCATGCAATTCATCCCAAAATATCCATGTTTACATTCTATTTTGAAAAAAAAAATATTTTAGAAGAATTGTATGACACGTAAAATAATGATCAAGAAAAAAAACAGTGAGACACTTACCAACACATTGTCCATCGTTAAGTGTAAATCCCTCCATGCAATTACATGAGTAGGACCCATCTAAATTGATACACTCAGAATGATTCGAGCAAACAGATTTGTTTTGACATTCATCTATATCGTCGTTGCACCGAGGCCCACTCCATCCACTTCTACAGACACAGGTTCCTGTCACTTTGTCACAAGATTCTGTATTGTTGGGGTTACACAAACATTGTTCCTGACAATTTTTTCCATGAAAACCATCGTTGCATTCTAAGTTTAATTAATAACATTAATGTCAGTCGGAAAAGAGTTGCATTTCAATAGAAAAGAAACATTAATTTTAGACGCAAATGACAGTATTGTTCAGAAGAAAATACAGAGAATTTGATTTGACTTCATAACAAATACTGTATGTGTACAAAAATTAACGTATTCAAAATTTAATACAATCACCAAGTATAGAGTTGTTGGTGTAGTCATAATTTAGTGCTACACATGATTCATTTTTGTGAGTTAGAATGGGGAGACTGGTCCTTTTCGTGTATAAATTGAGGATTAGTTTTGCAGATGTAGCTCACACGAAGAAGATTCCTTGCTGCTCAATGGTCTATACTATCGAGTATAAAACAGAATCAATAAATGAGAACTCTTACCACTGCAGTATCCACCAACAAGTGTGAATCCCTCATTGCAATTGCAAGAGTATGATCCATCAAAATTTCTACACTCAGAATGCTCTGGACATATAGAGGCATTGGTACACTCATTCACATCCTCAATGCATTGGGGCCCATTCCAACCTTCTTTACAAACACAGAAACCTGTCACTTTGTCACAAGATTCGGTGTTGTTGTGATTACACAGACACTGCATCTGGCAATCCTTCCCATAATATCCACTCAGACACTCTTATTTAGAAAAATAGTAAAAAGGCAAATTATTTTATGGATTTTTGAAATAATTGTTTTTCAGAATTATAAGCATATTATATGATGCAAGATTACTGCTTTAAAATAAATAATATAGAAAGCCCCCCCCCTCCCGAGATTAAGTAGCTTACTTTTTCTCACATTCTTGACAATTTGGTTCCCCTTCCTACTTCAAATTGATAAAGTTTGCTAAAATTGTGTTTTCATTATAGCTCTCATTCTATTATCCAAAAATTAGCACACTTATTAGGTTTTATGAATACAATATACTATATTTCTGTGGACTGTCAGTAACAAACTTAACAAGTAATTTGGGTATACAGTTTTTTTCTACTTAATTTGATTTTTGTCTATGGAACAAGATAAAGATAACAAAAAATGAAACGATTTCAGAAAAAAAAATGACGAATATAGTCAAAAATATGTAAAGGATGTTTCATAAAGTTGATCTCAAAGAGAAATTAAATTTTCACTCGGACATATTTCTTACCTAAGCAACCGTTAGTTGAATTGTGAAATCCTTCTTCACAATCACATCTATAAGACCCAACGGTGTTCATACAGACTTCATGTTCTCCTTGACACAGCTGATCAGTGTCATTACATTCATTGATATCCTGATCACATGACTCCCCCGTCCAACCAGACGCACAGACACAACCACTTATATGGTCACATCTCTCGGAACCCCGCCCACATTGACATTCTTGTAAGCAATTCTCACCAAACAATCCCTCTATACACACTAGACGAAAAAAGAGGCTTCAAGAAAATGTTTTTAGCGCTGCTGAACTGCAGTAGGTTTCACAAACATGTAAAACCTAATGAAGTTTTGCTGATGCAATTGTCATTGGGTTAAGTACTGATAATTTTGGTCACAATAGGGAAAAATGGGATAAATAAATTTTAAATATTTTTGTAATTTATTTCAATATCAGAATATTGGTTTTATTAATGAAAAGTAAACATAAAAATATCGTTCATTCTCACATAACTTACATGCATATAAGGAAAAGCATTATGATTTTTTTTATGAAAGACTAGGACACTTTACAGTTTACCCATGCATATATATATTATGCTGATTATCTGCAAGTCACCATTTATATCATAATAAAATAATTTAGAAAATTTTCAGATTTCTTTATTAAGAAGAACATACTAAAAATACCTTCACATGTTTTTCCATCATTTTGCAAGGTATATCCTATCCTACATGCACATTCAAATGAACCATCTTTATTTGTGCAATTTTGCTCACATGTATGGGCTAGGCTACACTCGTCAATATCTTAAATATAAATATAGCATATTTGATAAAGTAAACAATATGAAAATATTAATAAATGTGAAAAAAGTATACTGTCATAAAAGTACCTTTGCAAGTTCTATTGTCAAGATTAAGTTCGTATCCTGATTCACAAAAGCAGTATCCTTGAACTTTATTTGATGAATCGTGGTCGGTAAGGCATCCATAACTACAGTTCAGTTCCGGAAATAAATCACACACGTCAGACACTAAAAGAAGAGCTAAGCACTGAAAATATCTAATAAGGAAAAACAGTGGAACAGGTGGAGAGAAAATACCCTGGACAAGTCTGGGATTAGAACCTAGGTATATTGAATTTCAAGTCAGGTGTTCTACAAACTGAAAAATGTGGCCATTGGTGATCGTACCCGTCTAATCACCACAATAGTAAAAGACTTATAAATCCGGAATATACCAATAGGCCTTGGCATTTCCGTGATTACAATTTTTTGTCTCCGCCCTATATAGGAAAGAAATCGTGATGCATGTGATATTAAATTGTATAAACAACAATGCAGTGCAGTGCTTGTGTCCTTGATATTCAGTAAAAGAAGTTGGATCTTTAAAGAAAACATAATGTTAACGATGTATATAACAGAATCAGTATATTGATAATGATTAAGAACATAAACTCATTAAAATATTGAAATTAAAAACTGAAGGCGGAGCAAATACTATGAACACATGTGAGATTAAGTTCCTAGGAGAAGTCAAAGATCTCTATAATTTATTGAACTCACACTCTTATATGTCACTGATAACCACTATATTTTTCTTTAATTTCTTGAAAGAAATATCATCAATTGGAACAAAAATACCTTTTTCACAATTCCTTCTATCATTGTGTAGTGCAAAACCAAATTCACATTCGCAATTATAACCACCATTTGTGTTGATGCAGATTTGGGAACAACCATGGATATTCTGGGTACATTCATCAACATCTGAAAAGAGTAATTACTTGTTCTTAAAATGTTAACTAATAAGGAAAGGGTTCTGATAAGTGTATTTGGAAAAGATACTTTTTTTCTTTTCTTTTTTGGGTGGGTGGGGGTGGGGGTGGGGGGAGATGATTGTAAATGCTATCATGTTGTTTTTCATATTATCAAAGGCTTTTGATTAGTTGGAGCAATGGCTTTCATATTTATCATGCGTATTTCTAGTGAAAAGTCATCTCCATTGGTACACTATCTTTAGCTCTTGATTTTGATTTTGAAGTTTGGTCACCTTTAACCACATTTTAGCCTTGGTCATTGCTTTTGACCGTTTGGTATAAGGACGTTCATGCTTGTCATGTGTATTTCAAGTGACAGGATCTTTAACTGGGTAAAACAATTTTGGCCCTTTAATCTTGACCTTAGAGTTTGGTCTAGCTTTTATCTAATACAAAAACCTTTGATTGGTTGGAACTATGGAGTTCATGTTTAACAGATAATGGGAGATTTTTGGTGATTCTTTCCTTGAACATCATTAATATTGTCAATGACATTAATCTTGGAAATTGACCTACTTTTCAAAAATGTAAATCTTTGCCTTAACTATATGACACTTGATACTATGATTTTACTTTATAATTCAGAGGTGTATTGTTTCTTTTAGGTACCAGCATTTTTAATGCCTAGACGTTGACATTATAGATTGATTTGAATTAAGAAAATCCTTTCCCACGGGCTGGTATACGGGGGAATCAGTGTTTCACAATTGCATATTGTTGAATTTGTTTTTAATGAATTATTTTCATTATATTGCTTGGACGGAATATTTTTATCTCATATCATTCTCCTTATATCTTAACTATGTGTTATTTGAAGAAGAAAAACTTCAGAAAAATAATATCATTTGATAATTCATTTATGTTGTTTACGTCAAACAACATGTCAAAAAACAATTCTCGTATAAATTTATCCTATCACTATTATTTTGCGTTTACTCAGCCAAGTTTAGAAAATTATGAGAATACAAATATTTGTGTCTGTTCTCGTTTAGGATGAATATATTTTGGCAAATTTACCATTTTGCAGAAGGAGAGAGAAAGAGAGAGAAATACCTTCGCATATAGAATTGTTTCTTTGATATCCTTTCCTACAGAAGCAGGAATAATTTCCATGTAAGTTTTTACAAATTGTGTTTTCTGGACAATCATTTAAACTCAAATCCGAACACTCGTCTATATCTGAAAAATGCAGAGATGTATTTCATTTCTTTTCAAATTGAAGATTCAAATAAAAGATTTAATTTGAGAAAAATAGGAAGCAGTTAACTTTCGATCAATTACGGTGTACTAGATACCTTGACAATGATTGTTATCATCGTAAAACCCTTCCTTACAGGTACACAAGAAAGAACCCTGTAGGTTTTTACAAACTTTATCTGATCCACATATATCTTGGTCCGTTTCACACTCGTCAATATCATCACTGCAAAATTTTCCTGTCCATCCAGACTGACAAACACACCCACTAACCGGATCACATTTATCCATACCTTCCCCACACCGACATATTTGGCTACAATTCTCTCCGTAATTCGGTGCAGCACATTCTATGAACACAATAACTTTGATTATTCATTACATCAGAGAATGAAGCTGTTAGCTTTTTAATCCGAACATTGTTTTTTACCTGTGCATGAAATTTTATCGTCATTTAAAGAATATCCTGGTCGACAGTAGCACTGAAATGATCCATTCCTGTTGTTACACTCCTGGTGGCAGGGAGACAAATGCTTCTCACATTCATCAATATCTGTTATAAATAGACACTTCTTCATACATTTTGATGGAATCTAATTAAAAAAATTGTTTGATTCACCTTTAAATATATTGGGAAAAATTATTAAAAATCTTACCTATACAACTATGTCCATCGTCATGAAGCCGAAAACCTATCGGACATATACATTTCCCGGTAGTAGAGTTGCAAGTGAACTCACAGTTTATATCCAAATCTTTGCATGGATCTTCATCTGTATAACCAAATCGTATTTCAAATTACATTGACAGTGCTTCGTAGCTAGAAGAGCATCAAAGATTAAATGACACTTCGAGAAATCAATAATTATAAAATCTATTTAATCGCTCTTTAATTTTTCATTTTTTAACAATTTAAAACAATCATACAAGACTTGTAACATACCTGTATGAATACATGTAGAGTTGTCTGTATTTAGAGCAAAACCCGAAAAGCATCCGCAAAGAAATGATCCAGGAGTATTTTGACAAGTTTGTTCACATCCAGAAGTTCTCTCCAAGCACTCGTCAATATCTAATTTTTTAAGTAAAAACAAAGATACTATTAATGAATATTGAACATGTGTTCATTCTGTAAAAGGTAAAAGATATATTTAAAAAACTGAATTGATAAAACACAATGCCCCAGATTTAGGGAAACAAGAAGGGGATATCCTTTCTACCAATTTTGATCTTTTACTCTTTCTTATTTATATTACTCATAAGTATAAACTGGAAAACAAACATTTTGATTTTTGTCAAAGACAGAAATCCCATTTTAATATAAGTACACGAAAGTATATTACCTCTACAAGTGTTATTTTCTTTTCTATATCCTTTAATACAGTTACATAAGAAACTACCCTCAGTGTTTTCACAGGTTTCTGTTGTTGGACTACACACATCTGAGTTATCCTTTCCACATTCATTGATATCTTGACAAATCGAAATAGGAAAAAAAATATATTATTTAGTTGCTAAACTAATTTTTCACAATGTTTGGTATATCATATATTGTGTTTTCCCCTGTTTTTGCTAGCTTCCACCTTCGCATTCATTGTTGATGTCTTTAAACCCTGCAGGACATTCTGAGCAGTTGTATCCTCGTCCAAGTCTCTGCTCCTCTTCAGGGGTCAGGTCAGTACATTCTCGTCCCAAAGAGCACGGACCGTAAAGACAGCCGTCTGTATCCAACTCACATCTATCTCCTAAAATTATCAAAATCAGTCAGTTTTCTGTCAAAAAGTATGTTGAAAATATAATAATTATTCATCCCTTACCAGAAAATCCTATTTTGCAAATACATTTTGCATGATTAAAACGAACGTTATCTGTCAGCAAAGTATTCACAAAATCACAACGGCCCTGATTTTCGCAGCCACCACATAAAACAATGGTAACATCTATAGATGGTGACTCTGCATTCATTTCATCTACCACACTTATGCTACAAAGGAAAATATTACTCTATTATATTTCAGATTCAGTGAAAGTTGACGGGTTTTGAGAGGGATTTTGCTATGCTTGCATACCTTATTTCCGATGTGTTTGTATCTTGCGGTGTCCATGTTGCTAATCCACTGGTTGTATTCAGGGTAAAATTGCTGGGGTGTTTCAGTGAATTATACTTTGGGGCTTGACTGCCGTCATCGGTAGCATTAAACCACAATTCAACGACCTTGCCAACTTCAGCGTTAATAGATGTGTTTCCTGATATGCTAGGGCTTTCGTTGTCTTAAATAATAGATTTAAGTTTTATATAGTATAGCAATATAAAACATATGTAAATAATAAAAATAATATATAGTAAAGCAATATAAAACATATGTATACTATAGAAATAATATTGACATTATAGAACCATGCCAATTTGCCATTTTAGTTTCAAGCATCATTTTCATTGTTTGTCCATGTATTACAAAAAGGAATACTACTTACCAATGAGCTTGGCATCAGAGAGTGAAACCGTTTCCTCTGTTCCAGATGATTCGGCAAGTGTTATATCTCCTGTTGCCAAGTAATCAAATACACACGCCTGGGACGGATTTTTTCCACATTTTCTGTTGGCATCTTCTAATTTCTGTTCATCTATCTCGTCCAAAAATATTGGTTCGAATTCAGGATGAGTATAATTTTTGAATGTTAATCCCTTACTGTAGTGGAAGGTGGAGTTTTCATTCACAAGCCCTGAAAATGAAAACAAAAAATATTACTGAATGTTACTGGACATGTAATCAGAGGATTTGAAGGTTCTACAAAATGCATAAAATTCATTTGAAAATTAATTTCAGTTATTGTAACGTATCAACAGGGAAGTACAATGGGAAGGACGTATAAGAAAATTTGAGGATATATACTGACAAAAGAAGCGCAACAAGCAGTAATCTACAAATGTTTGATTTTTTTATCTTATGATTTTCAAAAATGAATACAGTAAGGCTAAACTCACATTTCAGAACATCAGAGATTTGATAAAAATGTTAAATGTTTATCTTTTTACTTTACTAAGTAACATATGACTGTTAATACACCCCCCCCCTCCCAGCCATTCAAGTAAAACGTTCAAGACTGCCCTAAACAACAATTGCAGCTTAATTTCTACGATGCAATAGATTCATCAATATCGAGATCTGCGCGAAAGAATTATTCTTTGACATTTTTAAATGCCCGTTTTTCAGATGATTAGGTCGAATTTTCTCTAACTTAGAGCAGTGTAGCCATTCTTGGACTTCCGGTATAAGGACTGTCCTTAATGAATATGATACGTAATACCCTGGTTTGTCTTAATGTTGTGAATTTTTGCATCAGCAACTCTTCATCACCTTTACATTGAAATTTTCCAGCTAGAGCAATAGAAATGCGTACTTAAGCCATTTTCAAGAAGCCTTAGCATCGTTACGAGAAACGAAATGAGGGTTTATTTTTTGAAATATTGCTGCATTACTTATGATGAACAGTAAAAACCCTTAAAACCCCATATCATTGCCAAATGTTTTGTTAAACATGCAATTTTTGATTTCTGTTAAGCAGAACCAAACTTGACTTCCGGTTATGGTATGAAAATCGTTCAACCATTAAATTACCGATGTTTACCAAATTGAAGATATCCATAATTTTCAGATACATTTTTTTTACTTTACACAATTATTTCCCCCTAAAATAGGATGTTGCGTTTTTTTTGCGTGTCAGTATATAATAAACTTACAAAGTTGTCCGAAATTGTAGTAAATATCCCGTTCTGTTGTGGTTGCATTGTCATCCAGAGTAGTTCCATTTGGTAGGATAAAGTCATTGTTGATAATCCCGTCAAAATTACCCATCAACCCTTTCAAAAGTCCCTTATATTTATTGTCAACAACTGTTTCCGAAATTAAAAATCGTACTCCCAAACTGAATTTCAATAAAATAGCTGAAAAAGACACAGATGGATATCAATGATACCATGTATATGTTTAATTGCTTTGACAAATTGGGATTTCTTTGATAATTTAATTTTACTATGCTTAAATTAACTTGATGATAGAGTAGATCAAAATAGAAACATTCGACTAAACAATATCTTGCATTTGCTAACATAATCTATGTATCGACTATATAATTTGCGTATTGTTGATATTTAACTGGACTGTTGATATCCTTGTATGATCAACTAAAACGTCCATAGTTTGTTTTATATTAGAATTAGTTATTTTAACAACATCCACTTGCACATCAAAACAACAGGGAGATATATTCTCAATTTGCAGTTTATAGGTATTTTTATCCAAATAAATAAAAAAAACTGCATGATGGAAGAAGGATATGGAGATAACGAACAGTATTTAAATTAAAGTTCATAAATCAATGCAAAATAGGAGCAGAGCAAACACGGACCTCTAAAACATCAGAGGTTAGGATCAAGTGACATGGAGGGGTAAACATCCCCTGCTGACAGGTCACATCCGCCGTTTGCTCCTTGTCATGCTAACTGACGTTTTTCTTACTTATTGTTATTGTTAGTCCATTATTTATATACTGAATTAACGACGGATTTTTCCGTCATTTCCTGATCATGACAAGGAGCACACGTCGGGTGTGACCTCAGATGTTTCAGAGGTCTGTGTTTGCTCTGCCCCTATTTCGTATTGTTTAATGGACTTTGATATTGAATACTGTTTGTTATCTCCATATCCTTCATTTTAAGAATAAAAGTTAAAAAAAAACTTAAATATCCTGTACTCACATGACTTTAGAAATGATGCTGATATGCTTTGGTTTTCCCAGCGAAGAGACAAATTTTGCGTCAGATAATAGTATTCTGCATCTTCAAATTCTCTTGTCATGTCATTTTCGTTAACCCTAATTATCATTTCTGTGTAGAAAAAAGATCAGACTGAATACTTGATTCCAAATTTTTCATAATTGACCTTCATGTGTTAAAAATTATCAAAACCTTAGAAATCTCTCATTAACAAATGCTTAAAATCTTTTTGCATAAAGATATGCTGTCCTATTAATCAAATTATTTCTTCTGTAAATCTTGTGAAAGTAAATAAGTAATACAAAATCTATTTCATCTCAATATCTGCATTTACTACCCTATAGATGGATAGTAAATTTGTTTTAAATTGTGGAAATAATTTTGAGATCGATATATGTACATGAATATACTTTCCATTGACTTATTTAAAATCAATTGCATGTGATATATCTTTTCTGATTACTTTTTTTGTCTCGAGTCATCTCTATTTGGACTTTTGAACCAGTTTGATCCTGGGCCACAAATGCGCTGAATACAGTGGCATTGATGGTGGATCCGTTTGCTGTTGTAGCCAGTTCTGTTCTTGCCTGTAAGTCGAACGTCGTATTTTCTGTATCTATTTTCAGCATTGTGTATTCTCCCAATCCATTGAATGTGTAGTTTTTCCCATCAAGTGTCAAAATGTGTGGATCACCAAAATTCACACCTGAAAAGAAAAGTGGAGTATGTGGAGATAACGAGCAAAATTCAGTGTGAAAATACTGGACTAACAATTACTATAGTAGTTTGAAAAACGTCAGTCAGCATTAGACTTAATGATAAATTGTATTTGCTAAAAATGTTATTGTATTTGTCATTGACATTAAACGAGACTGTTGATATCGAATTAACAGGGCGAAATAACCTCATATGCATTAAGGTAAGTCACTCCTCAAGTTTGTTATATCAAGGATTTTTTGAGAAGTATATTTTGGATAAGTACTAATAAAGTGTAACTCAAAATCGCAAAGAAAATAGGGGGTCAGTGTGCATCCTACTGATCTACGGTACATTTAAGTTGACCTTTTTGCACTTAAATTTCATCTCTTTGGTTAATTACTTTAACCCTTATTATATTTGATTAGATGTAAGCATGGCAATAAATATAATCTTATTTTACGTAAAATAGTTTGAATAATATTTAACATTAAATAAATCTTGCAAATTAATGCGCGTAAATTATTGTTTGACCTTTTTGCACTAAAAAATAACATATTTGGGGTATTAAAAAACTTAATAGGCAATAAAAAATTTTCTTATATCAAACTTTTTACGACTTGAGTGCTGATCAGTCACAAGTATCGAGTAGTTTAAAATAATGAAAGAAAAAGGTGGGGTCAGTGATGTTAATTTTGAAATATTTGTCAAAATATGTGATTTTCAGGCTAAAAATGGTGTAAATTTGACCTTGACTTCTTTCATATATTTTCATTTTTTGGGAAAGTTTGTTGAGGGAAGGTGTAAAACTTAGTCTAAAAATATAAATTAAGACCTATATTAAATATTTTTAGCAATATCAAAACGGAAAATATTCTCCAAGTAAAAGTATGTGAGGCTAAATTTCCATTACATTAAATTTTATAAATGTGCAGATTTGCAGAATTTTCTGCTACATATCCTTCCACCAAAAGAAATAGTCCCTCATAAATCTTGCTTCTTTGTTGATTTTTGAGCAGTTTTTTCATTGAATGTTAAAAAATTGACATTGTTGAATATAAATATGTTATAAAAATTGAATTTTGATAAGTAGTTTTGAAGTAAAAGCTTCTGCGTGAACTTTTCTAAAAAGCTGAGGAGTGACTTACCTTAATGTATATTTCATAGTAACATTTGAAATGTTTTGTCTGTTGAATGTCCAGGAAATAAAATTACCATGTTCAAAAACGTGCCCTTCCTTAATTCCAGGCACAGAGGACATGACTTTAATTTATTTTATAAAAATGAACATATAATTTGATATTTTATTTAATTTTAATTCCTGACTAACCAATATCCATCATTTACTTATAAATGAGTCATGAGTGTCAAAGTTTTGTAAATGGCTTACTGCACAATATTATCATGCAAGTATTAATTTTTTTCAACTGTGACTGTATTCCTTTGATAGCTAGAGTTCTAAATTGTCAGATCCTGGAGGAGCAGAGGTCATCTCATGCACCCTTTTCTACATAAATGTATTTTGTTAAAATTGCATGAAAGAAGGATATGGAGTTAAAGAACAGTATTCAATCTCAACGTCCATTAAACAATATACAAAATAAGAGCAGAGCAAACACAGACCTTCGAAACATCAGAGGTGGGATTAGGTGCCATGGAGGAGTGAGCTTCCCCTGCTGACCGGTCACACCCGCCGTGTGCTCCTTGTCATGATCAGGAAATAACGGAAAAAATCCGTCGTCAATTCAGTGTATAAATAATGGACTAACAAATGGTATGAAAAACGTCAGTCAGCATTTGACTCAATGATAAATTGTATTTGCTGACAAGGTTATTGTATCGACCATAGAACTTACGAAATGATGACTTTAAACGAGACTGTTGATATTCTTGTTTCATCAACTTGCTTGTCAATAATTTACCTTGTTTAAGAAATTGTTCATACGTAGAGCATGCTCTTGTACCGAATTAACTGAGATATATATACTCCGTATGCAGGTGATGAAGGGAAGTTGACGATAGAAAAGTTAAAGTCTTCACGTTTATCATATAGCTTGGTTGTTAGATTACCATTAGTGTCTTTTTCAAGTAAAATATCCAAGTATGAAGCAGAAGTGTCGGACTCTGTGGTATCTTTTATCTCAAGCTCACCAGGAAACATCGTATCGACGTGGGAATGGAAATTATCATTATTAATTGACAATACGTCGTCGATATATCTAAATGTCGAGTTGAAGGCCACAGCAAGCGTTTTCTTCTTTTCACGCATAAGATTTTGCATAAATTCTGCTTCATATGAATATAAAAATAAGTCTGCTAATAACGGAGCGCAATTTGATGCAATTTGAAACTGTTTCAGGCAGTGCCAAAAAAAAAGAAAAGTTACAATTGACTTTGCAAGCCTTTTCGCAGCGACATTTTACAGCGGTTATCAACAGAATGCATTCTTAGTTGATGACTTAGTTACCCTTGTTCAGAGAAAAATATGCTCTAATTATATTTTTAAATAATATTACCATTTTGAAAAGGTGATCTTGTATAACAGCGTGGAATCGGACGGATTTCGTAATACCACTGACAGTGCCCAGAGGTACAGCAGGCCTCTTTCTGTTTCAGATCATTTTTTATGTAGAGTTTTCTTTCAAAGAACGGATTATACTCTAAGAATGTTCCAGCCGAAGGCAAAAACTGTTCAAGGGTACTCAAATTGTTGATTGACCCATGCATTCTGTAGCAACATTCCTGAAAGAATAAATATACCAATACATGTATTGGTAAAGATATGATTTATGTGATTCGCGTCCATTTGTATTTCCCGTTCCAGCACTTTTCATTCAAACGTAATGACACATGAAAAGGTTGCAAAAACAATGTTGGTATTTTTTTTTGGGGGGGGGGGGGGGGGAAATTATGATTTTTAAAAAGTATTCAAATCTATCCATATTTTCTTATTTCATAGCAACTTGCCTATAAGAGCAAGATACTTATTTTAAAAGTGAGAACAATGTTTCAATCTTATTTGCGATATGTTCACACACATAATACTACTCACCGCATTTATTCCAGTTGTCATGGATGCGTAACATAGGACTCGGTTCTTCCTGTCAAATCTATTCATGGCATACCGCGGATCAAATCTTAAAAGACGACTATCACACGGACATTCAATTTGATTTCTAATGGCTAACAAATTATATAAAACGCCTTTGTCTATACTGTTTTGGTACCAATCGTAACATAGTTTTTCGTCTGAGTTTCTTGGTATACCAGTTGTCATCTTATAAATCCAAAAGCCAGGCACTCCTAAAATGTCAAGATAATGAACATACTATTAAATAATATAACAAAAATCTATAAACAACAAGATGTGTTTGTGAAAAACTGATTCGTATGCTTGATTTATTTATTGATTGTAAATTGTTTAACGTCCCTCTCGAGAATGTTTCACTCATATGAAGACGTCATCGGCTTCAAATTTAGACCTATACTGGGCACTCAGGGCCATTGAGCAGTGAGGGTTCTTTATCGTGCCAGCGCCTACCGTGACACGGGACCTAGGTCATATCCAAAAGACCCGTGACTTTCACTACTAGTACCGAACCGAGCGCTTGGCGAAGGAACAGTCACTACCTATGTTTACTTCTTAGGTATGACGCGGCGCCACAAACGAGAATCGAACCCGGGCCTCCCTATCACTACGCGAACGCTCTACCACTAGGCCACCGTGACCGGTGATGCCCCCGTATGGCAATATAGCAAAGATTAAAATTTTCTTAAATGCAAATTTAATTAATTGGTACCAAAAGTAGGGTATTCTCACTGAAAAACAATTGTGAAATTTGAAAGTAGGCCAATGTTAAAGTTTTTTCAATAAGTACAAAAATCTGCAAGGTCAAGGTCAAAAAGTCATGGTAATATGTAATCAATGAAATATCTTGTCACATAGAGTACTTATGTAGAGTATGGAAGCCCTAGCCCTAACCATTCAGACGTAATGGCCAAGCTTATTTTTTTTCAAAAAGTAGTTCAAACTCCTAGGTTAAAGGGTCAATGTTCTTGTTATCAAATGAAAGGTCTTGTCACAAGGATTAAATATGTAAATTATGAAAACACTAGCCTTTACCCTTAAAAAGTTATGTCAAGGTTTGCTTTTTTTAAAGTAGGTCAAACTCAAAGGTCAAGGTCAAAGGGTCAAAGTTCTTGGTATCCAATGAAGGGTCTTTTCACAAGAAATACATATATGAAATATGATAGCACTATCCCTTATTGTTCAAAGGTTATGGCAAGATTAAAGTTTTTTCATAAGTACGGAAATTTTCAAGGTCAAAGGGTCAAGATTGTTGGTATCTAATGAAAGATCTTTCAACAAGTAAAACATATTTGAAGTATAAATGTCCTGGTATTTATTGTTTGTTATCATATACAGCTTAATGCACTTTTTAAACTCACATGGTTTTCCGCACAAATTAAAGTCACATTTTTCTTGCAATAAAGCTAAAAGTTATCGAGTTTCAATAAGAGACATAATCCTTATAGTATTAAATTGTTTCATGTTAAAGGTGCACTTCTCTAAAATCAGTATCTTAAGTTTTAAAAGTCAATGTTCTAAAAGGAAATTTGTTTATAAATTGTATGCTGTTAAATGTGTATGATTCTATCATAGGTTTTATAAATTAATTAGTGGACGTTTCTTTGATACTATTTGGTTAAAATGTTCAAATTTACTTCTTAAAGATGATTATTTTTCGAGGTACTTTGCACATTTTCCATACTTGTCTTGGTTTTGTCGAAATTCGGAGCCGAAAAATGACAAAACAGCATAAAGAAATCTTGTTAAAGGATAGGATAATAAAGTATTGTTTCTCTTTCAACAAAGTTAATTGTAAATATCGAAAAGAAAATTTTTTAACGTATAGTCTGACACTTTGAAATTATGCGTTGGAAGGTGTCTTTCATGATGCTAGATTTCAGGAAGTTAACCTGAAAAAATGCCATCTTTTTAAGATGGAAAGCATTCGAACAGATGAGAAATACTTCTATTATCTTGCGCTCCAGTGTTATATTAATATTCAGAAAATACAGAAGTTACATCAATTGGACTGTTTCTGTATTAAGGCAAGGCAAAAGTATGCTTTAAAATGAACGGATAAAAAAACGGTTGCATTTGACGAGAAACAATGAAAAAAAACATTGGAAACTCTCATATTATATCATCCAAGAGCATATAAATATCCTACCAATTATTATGTGTGAATTATGTTTTAAGTAATGGGATATGATCAAAATTAAGTTATAAATCATTTTTAAAATACATTTTGTCGTCACATTACAAATTTTTTGCATTATAACAATGTGACCTTAATTTGTGCGAAAAACCATGTGAGTTTAAAAAGTTTGTTGAGCTGTATATATAAATCATAAAAATGACGAACAATTATCGAGCTCGAGTCCATTGGAAAAAATAATTGGGAACAGGCAAACATGGATTTGGCACATAGGCACAGGGAATTCTTACTCCAAATAGATATCTAGATTTGCTGCTAACAATTGTTAGATATGCTTAAGTAAGATCGATCACTGTTCATTTTCTTCTACTTATCATCAATCGACCTGAAATTTTTAATTTCTAGGCCATTAATATAAACAGACATATTAAAAAAATCAACTCATTTTTACCAGCATAGCAAAGAAAGACAGCCAGGAATTCTATGACTCGATGACAGACGGAGAGAGATAACACGATATGCCACGACCATTTCAATACGAGGGAAAAAACTTGATTCTTTAAAGATCGGAATATTTAATTACAAAGGAAATATCACCCAATCTTACCTTAGGAGTTTTACGTTAAGATATTTACATGTATACGGGACGGATTATCAAATTATTTGTTTAAATTCGTAATATTAACAAGTGTTCCTTAAATCAGCAATATTCAACAATGAATGTAAGACATTATACACGGAATTAATTTGTTGACTGAAGCCTATCAATATCTAACTCAAAATACATTACATTTCCAAAATGCGGCTACTTTTACTGTTTACATGTACCTCTGTTTCCAGGATGATTACTCATTTGGAAAGCCTGTTGTGTGTTTGAAAACGGCACGATTACAGAGGACCTGTTATACTGATATCCAATGGTAATGTTCTTCCCCGGGATTGACGTAAGATTCACATCTATATAATTAAAGACTGTGAAAGTGTTTCGACCATCAGTTATAAGAAGGCACTGGAAAGTCACCATCTAAACGAGAACATTTGAAGTAATGAAAAATACTCATAAATTAGTGCAAAATATGGCCTAAACAGCAGAACAAAAATGAATGAAATGGAATATATGAAAATAAGGAACAGTATTCAAGCTCAAAAGTCCACTAAAGAAATCAAAATAGGGGCAGAAAATACAGAGCTCCAAAACATCAGAGGTGGAATCAGGTACCATGGGGGAGTGAGCATCCCCTGTCGACCATGACACCCTTGTTCACACACCTTTGTTTCTTCTTTATATGATTACACAAATAGGTCTCCTAATAACGGGGCATAATTGGTACCTATGAAAATTCATATACACTGTTGGAAAACCTTGTCTCCGAAAACCATAGAGATATTGTCAATCAGACTCTCAAACATCTTTTTTAATATCACATTCAGCGTAATTGTGTGTAAAATAAGAATTTTTTTAACAAAATAATTTTGCAAATGACCATTGAAAATGTAAGTTCATTTGCGAGTTCCAGTTTTATTAAAAAAACAGCTGTCAATGACATTAAAACACCTTGACTTTAATTTATCATTTAGAATGGTTGCTTTTAAAGTTGAAAATGTCGAATACATTGTTGTGCAGTACTCCTGACGTTTCTCCTTCACTACTATTAATATTTTAGTGAAGAGTAAAGAAATAGGCCCGGTAGAACATTTAATGGAACCTGCTATGTATTTCTGTTTGTGAGGATTTTGATGAACTTTCGGAATCCATATAAATATGGTAGTTCAAACTCAATTTGGTTGTTTCGAACATTAAAGATATTTCAAACTAACATATGATTTTGAAGAATTTCTTCCTTAGAAAGGAAGCTATAAGCACGAGGGCTATTCATTAAATAGTGACACTACACGTACTCCTTTTATATTTTACATTTAATTGAAATGGAACTTCTCTTATAATGTTTATTGTCTTCCATACTTCTGATTTGAAATATAGTCATAACCAATTTATAAAGCGATTTTCAAGAGAGCATCTTGTATGGACCCACCCTGTGGACACTGTTGATATGAAGATAGATTAATTGATTGATTGTATATTGTTTAACGTCCCTCTCGAGAATTTGTCATATGGAGACGTCACCATATGACGGTGAAGGGCTTCAAATTTTGACCTTTACTCGGCACTCGAGCAGTGAGGGATCTTTATCGTGCAAACGCCTGCCACTGACACGGGGCCTCGGTTTTTAAGGTATCATCCAAAGGACCCGCAACGTTCACTTCAAAGTGCCGAGCGCATGTCGAAGGAACAGTTGCTACCCATTTTTTATCGACTTGGGTCAATCGCGGCCGAGATACGAACTCACGACCTCCCGATCACGGACGAGCGCTCTACCGACTGAGCTACCGTGAACGGTAATATGAAGATAGAGGGAAAGTCCCTAAGGAACATTTTGAACATCAGGTGGTATATCAAATATCGTTTTCTAATGATTATCAAGAATAAAGACATTTTCAAAGAACTCGTGTCATTAGGTGGAAACTCTGTTGTGTCTATCAGAACCGCTTATCAATGGATAATGAATTTCAAACCTGGTAGGGATTCCGTTGAAAAATCAAACAGTCAAGAAGACCAAGATCAATTACCAATAAGAAATCAGTTGCAGAAGTGAAAAATATTATCGACAGAGACGGCAGAGTTACTGTGAAACAGATTTCCAGGAAGCCGAACATATCATTTTATAAATTTTAAAACAACATTTAGGAGTCACGAAAGTACATGCATGTGCAAGGCGGATTCCACACATTTTAAATGACAAGCAAAAACGAAAGCAATTAAAAATTTCTCGAAAACGTTTGAAAAATTTATAGAAAAATTGATAAAAGACATGAAATTGTTACAGGGAATTAAGCTTGGCTACAATTTTATGAACCCTGATAGAAAGCTGGGAAACAAAATATGTCTCCTTAAACAAAGTAAGCAACCTTCCATTGCTAAATGCGACAAAACAACAAGGAAGGTTTTGTATGAAGGATATGGAGATAATGAACAGTATTGAATATCAAAGTCCATTAAACAATACAAAACAGAGTTAGGGTTAGGGTTAGAGCAAAAAAGCGTGCAGAGCAAACACGGACCTCCCAAACATCAGAATTGGGATCAGGTGCCATGGAGGAGTGAGCATCTCCTGCTGACCGGTAACACCTGCCGTGTGCTCCTTGTCATGATCGGGAATTAACAGGAAAATCCGTTGTTAATACTGTGTATAAATAAAGGACTAACACTTTGTATAAAAACCGTCAGTTAGCATTTGACACAATAAATTGTGTTTGCTAACAAGGTCTTTTTATCAACCATAGAACTAACGAATTGATGACTTTTATCTAAACTGCTGATATTGTTGTTTCATCAACTTGTTTGTCAATAATTTACCGCGTTTTAGAAATTGTTTATACGTAGAACATGCTCTTGTGTATCCTATCAACTGAGATATATGAACTCAGTTTGCAGGTTATGAAGGTATATTGCTGCATGAGAAAGGGAATTTGACGACAGAAAGTCATCACGTTTATCATAAAGCTTGGTTGTTAGATTACCATTAAAGTCATTTTCAAGTAAAACATCACAGCATGAAACAGATGTGTCAAACTCTGTGGTATTTTTTATCTCATGCTCACCAGGATATATCGAAACGGCATTGTAATGGAAATGGCCATTGTTAATTGACAATTCGTCATCGTAATATCTAAATGTCTTGTTGAATGCCACAGCAAGTATTTTCTACTTTTCACGCATAAGATTGTGCACAAAATTCTGTTTTATAAGAAAACTAAAATAGGTCTTCTTATGAGGGGCACAATGGGCGGATACATAAACCTTCGAATTCACAATTTGCGTTTCCTTACATATAGATACCAGATACCATATGAAAAAGATGAAGATGTACCAAATTTTACTCAAGACGTGTTCGACTTTTTAGATGAAGCATGGAAAAATCAACTGCACACAAAAGATAAGCACCAATTTTGTTTACAAATAGATATTAATACTGATATTTATTTGTGTATAAAGTAAATTGCAATACTTTGAAATTCCACTTTAGTTACCAGTGGAATGTCTCCTGACAATGTCATGTTTTCCCATGTTGCCTTGACAAGCCATGTTGCATTATAGTCTGGAAAATCCCCGAAATTCAGTCGAATTAATTCATTTGCTTCCTCCAAAAATAAATCATCTACGTCAGTTCGACTCCGTCTGGAAAAATTATTTTAAACATGCATATATGTAAAGCAATAATAAACCAACAACACTGTATTTCTAAGTATCGGATCTACAAAGTATGGTCACGAAGGGGAATATTTATAAAGAACTAAAATGACCAACCTCACGAACAACAAAATTTTTCCAATTTTTGGGACGCCCTTAGGAAAAAAATGCTAAAAAGTCATAAGATCAAAGGAAAAAGAGAAACAAACAAGCAAATTCAAAGAATTGAGGTCCCCCACTTTCGGTGTCTTTGTGGGTGAGATGTCATTTTTTATGACATATTGTGTCAAATATGAAAACCTTATCATATGTCATTTAGAAATTATCACCAAAGGTTTTTTTTTTTCTTTTTAAAAAAGATCAATCATGAAGGTCAAGGTCAAAAGTTAGTTCCAAGGATAAGTTTTTGAAAGGTCAAAGGGTGAAAGTTGGTTTCTTACGAAAGGTCTTGCCACAAGGATTAAATATGTGAAGTATGAAAACCCAGCCCTAACCCTTCAAAAGTTATGGTCAAGCTTTGTTTTTTAAAATTAAGTCAAACGCAAAGGTCATGTCAGATCTCTTGGTATCGAATAAAAGGTCTTTTCACAAGAATAACATATGTATGGTTTGAAATCCCCAGCCCTTAGCGTTGAAAAGTAATAGTCAAGGTTAAACATTTATCATAAATACGGAAATATCCAAGATCAAGGTCAAAATGGTCAAAGTTGTTGGTATCCAATGAAAGGTTTTTTCTAACAAAGGATACATATGTGAAATTTGAAAGTCCTAGTATCTTCCATTCAAAAGTCATGGCCAAAGTGAAACTTAAAAAAAAATTGTGTAAAAGTGGGTCACACTCAAAAGTTAAAAAGTCAAATTTGGTGGTACCCAAAGAAAGGTTTTGTCACAAGGATTACACATATGAAAAATGAAAGTATTAGCTACACTTAATCAACTTCAGTCAGACAGACTGACGGACAGACGAATGAAATTTAATGTTCCCTCGCCTTCGCGAAAGCGGGGGACAAAAACAACTAGCACTACTACAGTACTTAAATACCAAAGATTTATTTACAATGTTACAATGTTGAATTCTATAATCAAATTAATAATTCAATAAGCTTATAGTCAATATTAAAGAAAAAATCCGAACCGCTATGTCCGGTCTGTCCGTTGTACTCTGGTGAACTGGATTTACTCAATAGAAGTTTTCTATAGGAATTTAAGGAAAATAACTATATTTACTTGAAGTTACGTCTCATCATCACTGACATGGCCAACTTCATGAAGGAAACAAGCAATGTCACTTAAGTGATTTATCAAGATTTTGCGCGAATTCAGTCTCTTTAACAAACATTATCCTATCATTAGTCCAAAATGAGTTTTTTTTTTATAGTTACACGCCTTGGATAGTGCTTGAATGGTTTGTTTCCGAGAGTGGCTAAGATTCTCTGAAATACAAATTTTACTTTTTTTAACTAAGATTTTGCCCGGTAGATCCTTTGTTTGATTTTCCAGTTGTTGAATATCCAAAGATATGGGCGTTTTAAAATTTTGCTAAAACTTTTTATATCACAGGAGGGCGGACATCCCTTAAGTATTAAATTCCGACACGTTACACCCGCCGTGTACTCCTTGTCATGATCGAGAAATAATGGAAAAAAATCTGTCGACAATTTAGTGTTTAACTAATGGATATAATTAAGTATGAAAAATGTCAGTCAGCATTTGACTTAATGATAAATCAGTTATTGTATCGACCATAGAAATAACTAAATGATGGCTTTAAACGAGGATACTTATTTTCTCGTTTCAACAACTTGTTTTTCAATAATTTACCTCGTTTTACAAATTGAGCATATGTAGAGCATGCTCTGAGAGATATATACCCGTATGAGGGGGATGAAGGTATATTGCTGCATAAGTAAGTGAAGTTGATGGAGTTGAAGTTGGAGGAAGTTGAATTGGGGCGAAGTTGAAGTTTGAATTTTAAAAAGTTAAAGTCATCACGTTTATCATAAAGCTTGTTTGTTACATGCAAAATACCATTAACGATTTTTTCAGGTAAAATATCCAAATATGAAACATGTTTATTTATTAACTGAATTGAAATAAAAAAAGAAGCTTATTAAGGATATAAAATTTAAAATACCTCGAATATGCCTTGTAGTAAACATTTCCAGCTGTGTGTTGTGACGACACACTTGTATAAAACGGACATATTATTCGTTTATCTTCTGATGTATCGATATAATGTATTGTGCCACCCGTTATTTTTCTCGAATCATTTCCAAGTCCAATTATTCCATTTGATCCGATCTTGAAAACACAAAAATCTCAATTAGAATTTTAAATTTCATACTGAAATCAAAAAGTGTTTTACTCACAATTATGTCTCGGAAACCCTCGACAGCTCCATCTCCTGCAGGGACTTTTATCGGGGAACTAAGAACTGCACTGTGACTGCGATTTCCCAATACACTATCTCCTTCACCATAGTCCAGAAACGTGTACTTGTGTGTATCAGCTATAGAAAAAACTATGTTGTTGAACAACACAACTAACAACTAAATGGAATATATATAAAATATACATAGATATATTAAATCTTACATTTGTTAAATTCTATCCAATACAAAGATGGTTCACTTTCCATAAATATATACCATGGACCGCTAGATATATCCCCATAACTAACTGCAACTATAGTTACGTTATGTTTGGATCCTGGAGAAAATGGCCTTTCCCAATGAACCTCTGGATAACTTCCGTAAGTCAGCTGTTCGTGGCCATTTATTGTGACTTTATAATGATTGAGAAAGGTATTATGTCCAGATTCCTCCCACTTTAAATACAGCTTGTTAGCGATGAGTTTGCTTTGGTTTTGGTTTATATTCCCAGGAGGATAAAGTTCTTTAAAAGTAAAGGAAAAAGAAATGCGTTTAAAGTTATAATTGTCAATATTTCTTGAGTCAATTTCAGATAAGCTAATCTTAAAACATATTTTTCTTTAAAATATGTTTATATAGGATTATTTTGATCCATGGCATTTTCTCATACCATTTTTTAAATGTAAAATTGAAAGATACATAGGTATATAATTGTTTCACTTTCAAATTTTGGCATATACATGTACATCTTTATATATCATTTTTACCTAATATAAACCAAGACGAACTGCTTTCCACGTAAAACGTTTCTGATGGATTGCTAAGTTTTACATTTGATCTTATGCCGAAGTAGTGCAGACGACCAGGTTGAAATTTACATTCACGTGTTGTGTAATTTGTATGGTTTCCAACATTAACTGTTTCCTCGTACCTCCACCCGTTGTTGTGCATGGAATATAGGACAACAGTGAAATTAGTTATAAGATGGTCGTTAGATGATGGCATCCACCATTCCACAGATGCTCCACATTTGCTTTTTCCCGTTATCATGACTCGTGATCTCAAGGATGTTCCTGATCACAAATTGAAAATGATGAGCAGTGAAAAAAACAACAACAATTTTCTCACTATTTTCGAAGCTATAGCATTGCTTATTTAAAGTTATTGTTTGTTATGTTCATTTTTCATTCGCTTTCAAAAAAATGTTAAACAAGGAATTTATAAAAGCAGAGTAATTGTCATAATTATATTCTGAAATCAAGTTTCAGAATGAATAGACATGATGATCTTTAAAACATTTTTAAACACAAATCATAAATAGAATCAGTTTCATTGACCAAATTGTGACCTTATAGGTCTATTTCCTTCATTATCTAATATCAATATAAAATGAATAATGTAAATGAATCATGTACAGAGTGATGAAGATCATGCTGGATTCTTTAAGAATCCTCCCGTTGCAATCATGCATCTTTGTAGCAAGGCTAAAGTTAATTCTTTGAATTTGGGTCTCTAATTGACAGACCACTGTATTCAAAAGTAAACGTCAGTAAAGAATTAAAAGCAACAAAAGCATTCAAAAAGATTCAAACACAGTGTAAAGTGCAGTCATCCTTTGTTCGTAATATATATATTTAACTTTTAACTGTCTGAAGAGCCATTAGGCAGAAAGCGCTAACAGTAAAAATGATTTTCGAGATTTTTGATTTCTGACTTTTTTTTCATTGGATACATATATATATATATATATATATATATATATATATATATATATATATATATATATATATATATATATATATATAGCACAAAAAATGACCAACGACACGAACAATAAAAATTGTCAAATTTTCGGGACGCCCTGTCCCTTCCTCAGGACAAAGAAAAAAGTTAAAAAGTCATAAGAACATTTTTTAGGAAAAAAACAACTAGCACTACTACTAAACACTATATATTTACAATCTTAGTTACATGTTGAATTGAAAATTTTTAAGAAAACTAATAAAGAAAGAAATCCGGACCGCTATGAAATACGTCCGATCTATCGCGTATACTCGGATGAAGTGCGATTTACATAATTGAACGAATTAATTATGCTAATTAATTACGACAATCAGTAAATCGTACATTGTTTCATTCTCTCAATATGGCGTAACTATACTTGAAGAATAATCAAAGAAAAATAATATAGCAGGGATATTTTAAAATATGAATTATGATCTATTATAAATTTTGAAATATTTTAGGACTTATTATCGGAAAAAAATTATTTACAAAGGCATAAACAATTCATAGTTATGTGGGTTGTTCGAGAGTTGGTGACGCAAATTAACTGTAGAGTTAACACTAAATTGAGAGAATAATCTTGTTTAGTATCTTCAGGAATTGGGTCTAGTTTACGTTCATTCTGGTGAAGTCCTTCAGTTTGTTAATACCATTAGGGCGGAATGACTTCAATCTGTGCATCCAGAACTTTTCTTTGCTTTTTCTCTGAGCGTCTGTCCATCTTGGGTTATGGTCAATCACCACTACTGTCATGTCCTCCCATTTGTGACCTCAAGGTTGAAATGTTCCCCAACGGGTTCATTGAGTTTTCTGGTCTTAATGGTCGAACGGTGGTTATTGACTCTCCTGCGGAGATCTCCACTGTTTGGAGCAAACTTTGCAACTGATGAGATAAATGCAGTTGTCAGTATGACAAGACAAATTCCCTAGTATTTTGTAGCTGCGGCCTGTAACAGGGCTGTTAAAACTGTCTGTGTCAGTGCTGTGCTTACAAAGAAGACATTTTCTGTCAGAGAAAGTTTTAAAGCCCCCATTAGGTAATGGGTTTCCAGTCTGGTTCTTACTACCATGTCCTTTAGGTTCCTTGGGCGTCTGTATGCAGCCAATGGGGGGTCCTTAAAGACCTCTGCTATTCGTTTGTTTGAATGGAGAATCGGTAGGTTCTTTTGAAGGATACCGCTAAGGTTCTTAAGGACGGGATGGTATGTGGTTACCAGAGGGACCCTGCCACTATTGTCTTTCTCCTTGTAGCGTAATAGGTTTTGCCTGTCATGTTCCGCCATCTCATCAATAGCTGTTTGTACGGTGCGGGCATTGTAGCCTCATGTAAGTGGGACTTAAGAAGACAACTTTGCTCCTGATATAAGGCAGGGGACGAACAGATGCGTCGAATTCTGGCGGCTAGACCCTTAAGTCTAATTAATTAGCATAATTAATTCGTTCAATTATGTAAATCGCACTTCACTCGAGTATACCCGATAGATCGGACGTTTTTCATAGCGGTCCGGATTTCTTTCTTTAACAGTGTTCTTAAAAATTTCCAATTCAACAATATATAGTGTTTAGTAGTTTAGTAGTAGTGCTAGTTGTTTTTGTTTTTCCTTTGTTCTTATGACTTTTTAACTTTTTTCTTTGTCCTGAGGAAGGGACAGGGCGTCCTGAAAATTTGACAATTTTTATTGTTCGTGTCGTTGGTCATTTTTAGTGCTTTATATAAATTTCCATCCGTGACCTTGTATCTACTTAGTAGATATACAGTGTTGTTGGTTTTTTAGTGCTTATATATATATATATATATATATATATATATATATATATATATATATATATATATATATATATATATATAAAGCACAAAGAAATTCACTTTTACATGGATACCCACTTCCGCCCCAGCCCGGGGTTGAACTCTCGACCTTCGGAATCTGTCTCCTAGCAGTGCAGGAACAGCGAGCTAGACTGCTCGGCTATCTAGGCAAGTCAAAAAACTTGCTTTCGATGCCGATGGAATTCTCGCGGCGCTGCCCTACACTACACGGTCATTGAGAATAGAAGTGAGATACAGTCATTTGGACATTTGTTTTAACAGAGGATTGCTACCAATACATGTTGTAATGAAATTAATTATTATTTATAAAGCACATTTTACAACAACTCTTAAACTAACATAACTGTCCTAAGTGAAGAAATATTAATATAGAAAGCACAAAGAAATTCACTTTTACATGGATACCCACTTCCGCCCCAGCCCGGGGTTGAACTCTCGACCTTCGGAATCTGTCTCCTAGCAGTGCAGGAACAGCGCGCAAGACCGCTCGGCTATCTAGGCAAGTCAAAAAACTTGCTTTCGATGCCGATGGAATTCTCGCGGCGCTGCCCTACACTACACGGTCATTGAGAATAGAAGTGAGATACAGTCATTTGGACATTTGTTTTAACAGAGGATTGCTACCAATACATGTTGTAATGAAATTAATTATTATTTATAAAGCACATTTTACAACAACTCTTAAACTAACATAACTGTCCTAAGTGAAGAAATATTAATATAGAAAGCACAAAGAAATTCACTTTTACATGGATACCCACTTCCGCCCCAGCCCGGGGTTGAACTCTCGACCTTCGGAATCTGTCTCCTAGCAGTGCAGGAACAGCGCGCAAGACCGCTCGGCTATCTAGGCAAGTCAAAAAACTTGCTTTCGATGCCGATGGAATTCTCGCGGCGCTGCCCTACACTACACGGTCATTGAGAATAGAAGTGAGATACAGTCATTTGGACATTTGTTTTAACAGAGGATTGCTACCAATACATGTTGTAATGAAATTAATTATTATTTATAAAGCACATTTTGCAACAACTCATATATATATATATATACATGTGTATATATATATATATATATATATATATATATATATATATATATATATATATAGAAAGCACAAAGAAATTCACTTTTAAATGGATACCCACTTCCGCCCCAGCCCGGGGTTGAACTCTCGACCTTCGGAATCTGTCTCCTAGCAGTGCAGGAACAGCGCGCTAGACCGCTCGGCTATCTAGGCAAGTCAAAAAACTTGCTTTCGATGCCGATGGAATTCTCGCGGCGCTGCCCTACACTACACGGTCAATGAGAATAGAAGTGAGATACAGTTATTTGGACATTAGTTTTAACAGAGGATTGTTACCAATACATGTTGTAATGAAATTAATTATTATTTATAAAGCACATTTTACAACAACTCTTTAACTAACATAACTGCCCTAAGTGAAGAAATATTAATATAGAAAGCACAAAGAAATTCACTTTTACATGGATACCCACTTCCGCCCCAGCCCGGGGTTGAACTCTCGACCTTCGGAATCTGTCTCCTAGCAGTGCAGGAACAGCGCGCTAGACCGCTCGGCTATCTAGGCAAGTCAAAAAACTTGCTTTCGATGCCGATGGAATTCTCGCGGCGCTGCCCTACACTACACGGTCAATGAGAATAGAAGTGAGATACAGTTATTTGGACATTAGTTTTAACAGAGGATTGTTACCAATACATGTTGTAATGAAATTAATTATTATTTATAAAGCACATTTTACAACAACTCTTTAACTAACATAACTGCCCTAAGTGAAGAAATATTAATATAGAAAGCACAAAGAAATTCACTTTTACATGGATACCCACTTCCGCCCCAGCCCGGGGTTGAACTCTCGACCTTCGGAATCTGTCTCCTAGCAGTGCAGGAACAGCGCGCTAGACCGCTCGGCTATCTAGGCAAGTCAAAAAACTTGCTTTCGATGCCGATGGAATTCTCGCGGCGCTGCCCTACACTACACGGTCAATGAGAATAGAAGTGAGATACAGTTATTTGGACATTAGTTTTAACAGAGGATTGTTACCAATACATGTTGTAATGAAATTAATTATTATTTATAAAGCACATTTTACAACAACTCTTTAACTAACATAACTGCCCTAAGTGAAGAAATATTAATATAGAAAGCACAAAGAAATTCACTTTTACATGGATACCCACTTCCGCCCCAGCCCGGGGTTGAACTCTCGACCTTCGGAATCTGTCTCCTAGCAGTGCAGGAACAGCGCGCTAGACCGCTCGGCTATCTAGGCAAGTCAAAAAACTTGCTTTCGATGCCGATGGAATTCTCGCGGCGCTGCCCTACACTACACGGTCAATGAGAATAGAAGTGAGATACAGTTATTTGGACATTAGTTTTAACAGAGGATTGTTACCAATACATGTTGTAATGAAATTAATTATTATTTATAAAGCACATTTTACAACAACTCTTTAACTAACATAACTGCCCTAAGTGAAGAAATATTAATATAGAAAGCACAAAGAAATTCACTTTTACATGGATACCCACTTCCGCCCCAGCCCGGGGTTGAACTCTCGACCTTCGGAATCTGTCTCCTAGCAGTGCAGGAACAGCGCGCTAGACCGCTCGGCTATCTAGGCAAGTCAAAAAACTTGCTTTCGATGCCGATGGAATTCTCGCGGCGCTGCCCTACACTACACGGTCAATGAGAATAGAAGTGAGATACAGTTATTTGGACATTAGTTTTAACAGAGGATTGTTACCAATACATGTTGTAATGAAATTAATTATTATTTATAAAGCACATTTTACAACAACTCTTTAACTAACATAACTGCCCTAAGTGAAGAAATATTAATATAGAAAGCACAAAGAAATTCACTTTTACATGGATACCCACTTCCGCCCCAGCCCGGGGTTGAACTCTCGACCTTCGGAATCTGTCTCCTAGCAGTGCAGGAACAGCGCGCTAGACCGCTCGGCTATCTAGGCAAGTCAAAAAACTTGCTTTCGATGCCGATGGAATTCTCGCGGCGCTGCCCTACACTACACGGTCAATGAGAATAGAAGTGAGATACAGTTATTTGGACATTAGTTTTAACAGAGGATTGTTACCAATACATGTTGTAATGAAATTAATTATTATTTATAAAGCACATTTTACAACAACTCTTTAACTAACATAACTGCCCTAAGTGAAGAAATATTAATATAGAAAGCACAAAGAAATTCACTTTTACATGGATACCCACTTCCGCCCCAGCCCGGGGTTGAACTCTCGACCTTCGGAATCTGTCTCCTAGCAGTGCAGGAACAGCGCGCTAGACCGCTCGGCTATCTAGGCAAGTCAAAAAACTTGCTTTCGATGCCGATGGAATTCTCGCGGCGCTGCCCTACACTACACGGTCAATGAGAATAGAAGTGAGATACAGTTATTTGGACATTAGTTTTAACAGAGGATTGTTACCAATACATGTTGTAATGAAATTAATTATTATTTATAAAGCACATTTTACAACAACTCTTTAACTAACATAACTGCCCTAAGTGAAGAAATATTAATATAGAAAGCACAAAGAAATTCACTTTTACATGGATACCCACTTCCGCCCCAGCCCGGGGTTGAACTCTCGACCTTCGGAATCTGTCTCCTAGCAGTGCAGGAACAGCGCGCTAGACCGCTCGGCTATCTAGGCAAGTCAAAAAACTTGCTTTCGATGCCGATGGAATTCTCGCGGCGCTGTTGTAAAATGTGCTTTATAAATAATAATTAATTTCATTACAACATGTATTGGTAACAATCCTCTGTTAAAACTAATGTCCAAATAACTGTATCTCACTTCTATTCTCATTGACCGTGTAGTGTAGGGCAGCGCCGCGAGAATTCCATCGGCATCGAAAGCAAGTTTTTTGACTTGCCTAGATAGCCGAGCGGTCTAGCGCGCTGTTCCTGCACTGCTAGGAGACAGATTCCGAAGGTCGAGAGTTCAACCCCGGGCTGGGGCGGAAGTGGGTATCCATGTAAAAGTGAATTTCTTTGTGCTTTCTATATTAATATTTCTTCACTTAGGGCAGTTATGTTAGTTAAAGAGTTGTTGTAAAATGTGCTTTATAAATAATAATTAATTTCATTACAACATGTATTGGTAACAATCCTCTGTTAAAACTAATGTCCAAATAACTGTATCTCACTTCTATTCTCATTGACCGTGTAGTGTAGGGCAGCGCCGCGAGAATTCCATCGGCATCGAAAGCAAGTTTTTTGACTTGCCTAGATAGCCGAGCGGTCTAGCGCGCTGTTCCTGCACTGCTAGGAGACAGATTCCGAAGGTCGAGAGTTCAACCCCGGGCTGGGGCGGAAGTGGGTATCCATGTAAAAGTGAATTTCTTTGTGCTTTCTATATTAATATTTCTTCACTTAGGGCAGTTATGTTAGTTAAAGAGTTGTTGTAAAATGTGCTTTATATATATATATATATATATATATATATATATATATATATATATATATATATATATATATATATATAGATTAATTTTAATACAATAACAAAATCATGTTCCTGTTTTACTCTTTTATTTGGGACTAAAATTACGTTGTTTAAATGTGTAGGGAGGTCCGTGGAATAGCCCCGATCAGCAATAAAAACCGACATTCGTCAGCAACTTTATTTAATTTACGAGTACAGTGTTAATGATGCAAAAGACGACACACCGATGTGGTCTAAACAAGAGATTCATTCTTCAGCCAAACATACATTTGAATTGTTCTGGCTTGATGCGTGTTTCTTATATTTTTATGAAGTTTGTGATTTATTGGAGAATAATGTCCACGGCATTTCTTTGATATCAGCAATGATTGTTGTAGAAATGTTAATAACTTTTATTTACAAGTTTTGTTAGTAAATAAACGACTAAGATTATCAGTAAAATTTGATATGTATTTACTTGTCATATGTAATACATTACAAATATTTCAATTTACTTATATTTTTTTAGAATCACCTTATATGTTAATATGTGAATAAATATAGAAACCTACAGTTCCATCATTATATCACTTGGTCACAAAAGTAAAAGAGGAAAAAAAGAAGGCAATGTCGACTGGATGTAGACAATGTGAACGAAGTAAACAAGATAAAAGAAGATGTACAGCTATAATGTTTTACTCAATGTCAATATTGCAATGTCGAAAGTGTGAACGATGTGAACAAAAGAAAAAAGAAGGCAAATGATGTCGACTCGCTCGACATTGGCCTAAATTGTAATATCTATAATGTTAATGATGTATACAAGGAAAATGAAGGCAATATTGACACTGTATTAACTCGACATCGACCAAAATTGTGAACAAAAGAAAAAGGGGAGGTAATGTCAACAAAATGTCGACTCAATATCGTAAAACATTACAACGGAGGTAAAGAAAAGTATTATGTAGCATTGTCACATTGAGTATGCTATGGGAATAAGAGACTGCAATGTTGACATGATATCAACTCATTGCCATCCAACAGTCGGTTGTAGACATATTTAATAATGTTAGTAAAATAAGGAGTGCTAAGGTAGGATTCATCTCTGGTTTCCGACAGGATGAAACATTCAAAGTATATTTGCTTATATGTCTTATATATTTAGGTGTAAGGGATTTAAAAGAACATATTTTTCTTTCCTCATCAGAATTGCACAACTTTAAATAGAAATTGTAAACTTCGTTTGAAAACTAGCAGGGACTATACTTTCGGCGGAATGGTGGCGTATGAAAATATATGCTTTTATGCCTTTCAAAAGTATGATAGAACGATGATTTTAGTTATAATTTTTACACAATCAAAGATTAGAAGAAATTTTCAAATGTAAGTTAAATTAATTATAAGGGACTAAACTTTCAAAATATATCAAATTAATATGATTTTTCAAGCAAACCAGAACTATATAAGCTTTTAAACGTTCCAATCAAAGTACACATTTGAGCCAAAAATCCAGAAAAAGTACTTTTTCTCTCTTAGTAAACGATCAGAACTTTTTGTTTTTGTATCATTTTGTACATTTATAAGACAACTTTATTATATGTGAAAATAAAAAAAAGTTAAATATAGGAAGCATATGAAAATAACAAATACATCCTAAAAAAAATTAAGAAAACAGAGAAAATTCGGATTAGCGAATATTTATTTTAGTTGAATTATTATTGTAAATTTGGTAATATCATGCTCTAGACGGGACATTGTAATATCTTTTTATTCAAAAGAAACAGTCTTTAAAATTTTGAAATAGAAGTAGGCATCACATGACTGTCAAAAGTTCTTTTTATTCATAATGTCAAGGAAAAAGATAATGACCTTGACCTGACCTTGCCTCTAATATAAAACAGTCAAATTTATTCTCACTGATACTATGACTTACTTGATTCTGTGAAGATTACATTAATTTTTAAATACAAGAAATATGAGAAGAATCCTACCTTAAAATTAGGAGGACTAATATATTACAGGGATGTCGATAATATCGATAAAAAATTAGACATAACTCCTAAATATGTAAGGGAAATTGACGATAGAAAAGTTAAACTCATCACGTTTATCATATAGCTTGGATGTTAGATTATAATTAACGTCTTTTTCAAGTAAAATATACAAGTATGAAACAGATGTGTCAGACTCTGTGGTATCTTTTATATCAAGCTCACCAGGATATATCGTATTGGCAAAAAAATGTATATAACCATTATTAATTGACAATCCGATATATCTACATGTAGAGTTGAAGGCCACATCAAATGTTTTCTTCTCCTATTGTCTAAGATTGTGGATTGATTCTGCTTTATATGAATACAAAAATAGGTCTGCTAATAATGGGACGCAATTAGTACCTAGAGAATTCCAATAAATTGTTGGAAGGCTTGTTCTCCAGAACCAAAATAGATATTGTCAAACAGAAACTCAGGCATTTTTTATGTCATCTTCAGAACACATCTATGTTCAATCAGAATGATTATTAGCAAAATAATTTTGCAAATGACCAATGACAAGGTAAGTCAATTTACAAGTTTCACATTGTTATAAAAGCAGCTGCCAATGATATCAAAAAGCCTGAACCTTGATTTTTCGTGGGTAATAGTTGTGTATAAAATTGAGAAGTACTTAGTTTTTAAGATGCTTATTCTTGTGAAATCTTTTCAATTATCCAAAATTTCATTGGAATTTTTAAGTATCTCATTTACATCACTTCTAGAATATATTTTTGCATTACTCCTGAAGTTTTTCCTTCTCTACTGTTATGTTTCAGTCAGAAAGAGGCTTGGTAGACCATTTACTGGGACCGGCTATGTAACTCTTTAAAGATTTTTATGAAAGGAGATATGATAATTAAAACTCATTCTGGTTGGTATGGGTATTGAAATATTCAAACCTGACATATAACTTTGAAGAATCTCTTCCTTAGAAGGAGAACTATGAGTATAAGTCTGATTACCACTTGTAGCTACCCTGCCCGCTACCCTATATCGTTATATTTATATTTCCATATGGGTAGTCGTCCGCGTGGCGCAGTGTTTAGAGTGTCTGCTCTAGAATCGAGAAGTAAGGGGTTGATCCTTACATCGCCGGTTGGAACCCCACTGTGGGACGATGAGACTGTTCCTTCGGATGAGACCGTGTTAACCGAATTCACTTGTCGCAATAGGCACTGGCACGAAAACGATTCCTCTCTGCTCAATGGTCCTGAGTGCCGAGTATAGATTTTTTTGCAGTTCTCCAACGGCAAGAAGTGGCGTCTCAATATGCGTGAAAAATTCTCGAGAGGAAAGTTAAACAATATAATCAATCAATTAATCCATATGGATAACCTCATTATGATATTACTTTAATTGGTATACGTATTTACACCAGATATACATGGAAAAGACATTCAATTATATTTCATCGTGATTTAGATAAAATCAAAAATAACTAGCAAAATGTAGATATATAAACAAGTTTCATTGAATATTTAATACAAGAAAAACAATACTTACTCTGATAGCATATCTCTTTTTCATGAAAGTAAGAGGAATAGCAGAGGCACTTTTGAAGGTGGCATGTTAAATGTTTTCTTTCATTACAGTCTGAATCTCTGCTACAATTTTCCATAAAAGTTCGATCTTGGAAAAGGAAAATAATGACATTTAGAAAATCAAAAGTGAAAGGGGAAAAGTAAAAGAACCCATCATAGTAGTTTATTCATGAGGTACCTGGACTTCAAACACATAATAAAGATAAATTGAGAGCAAAATAAAATAAGTAGTTCCAAATGGAATTTTATTTCTCAAATCATGAATGTCTTTCTTCTACTTGGACATTGTGAGTACTATTTTCTGGAATCAGGTTGCAAAACACCTGAAGATTGAACAAGGAAGATGTGTTTTATATTAGATGAATTATAATTTGTTTAACTAGCATTAAGTGTGGGTCAGTAGTTGAAACGGAATCCAATGCCTTCGGTATATTTTGTCCCTAATCTATTTAAGAAGTCTTCGTGAAACAGTCATTTTTACATGTATATGTGCATATATCTTTATTAAGCTACACGTTGGATTTGTTATCATGACGTCAAAGAACACATTTTGATGACGCAACCCGTATAAGTTCATTGCAAAACATGTAACTAAATCTCTCTCATGACATTGCCATAGAAACCGAGGATTGGAGTGCACGGAGTAGTATACTATTGAAAACAAACAGTATACTTTAGAAAACATGTAGTAATACTCTATAATAATTTAATTTTACTTGTAACATGCCATTTGATTGGATAGAAGATTTTATCCATTTTGGATAACATAACTTACCTACGTCACAATGAGTTACTTCAAAAAACGTATTACTCCGCTTGACGTTACTTTTAAACTCAAATCATTGTGAAGCCTTATTCTGGGGAGAAAATTGTCTCATTGTCTGCATTGAAATTAAATTATAAGGAGTGAAGCTTATTTCAACTTATATTATACGATATAACAAACCCTAGGGCAGTTTACGCTTTTTTATAAACCGCTTCGCGGTTTATAAAGCGTAAACTGCCCCAAGTTATGCTATATCGTATAATATAAGTTGAAATAAGCTTCATTCCTTAAGGAAAAGTATCCTCTAAATTAAAACGCCTACGGGCCCAAATAAGGCAAGCTTAGGGCTTTGGGATGATTGGGTATATGGAAGTTTTAGGTTTATTTTCCTCAGTAATACTATCACAAGAAAATCTTTTAACCAGGCAATACATACCTCCGTGTACTCTTACTAGTACTCGATTGCTTGTTCCCCATCCTTCTGTGTTCAGAGCAGCACACTGGTAATAATAGTAATCATCATTGGAATAATCCACTTTGTTAATCACCAGCGTGGGGTTATATGGATCAAGAGTACTGATGTTGTATCTGGAGTTTGTGATATCAATATCTATTGCTGTGCGCCAATTCCAGCGCATTCGTTGCCATTTCGCCTCAGTGCTTTGTGGAAAATTTGTTACATTCTTAACTGAGGCCATGATTTCAAGCACTGAATTGACGGCTACCCAGATAGTAGATGGTTCAGAAATTTTTACTATGGGAGTTCCTATGGGAAAAATTAAATTGAAAATTAAATGACTGCAAATTCAAAGACCTTATTGAAGTTGAAATATAATCTTAGAAATAATGTAACATCACAGGTCAAGGGTGTGAAATTATAATATACATTTTTTTTCTTGTTCATAAGCAATCTTTGTGTCAAAATGATTACTTGATACTTTTCTAAAACTTTTACGATATTGGAATTAAGGAGTTGGGTGAACAAGGTTTGCAAAAATGCCTCGTTGCTTCAAATATATTATTGATTTATTTACTACATGTATATCTGTATGCAATAATGGCAGGAACAGTTTATTAAATTGCTTCAATTACGATGTTATTCAATACCATACAAGCGAATACAAAGAATTGTGATCCCCAGATTTTCGTGTCTTTGTGGCGAGATGACATTTTTATGACATAATAATTTAATTTCACTTGTATCAAGCAATTTCATTGGCTGAACCATTCAGAGGAACATATAACATTTTGTATAACATAACTTGCCTACGTCACAATGAGTTACGTCAAAAACGTATTACTCCGCTTGACGTTACTTTTAAAATATTGCTCAATTTAAAGCCTTTTTCCGGAGGAAATATTGTCTCATTGTCTACACTGAAATTAAATTATAAGGAATGAAGCTAATTTCAACTTATGTTATCCGATATAACAAAACTTGGGACAGTTTACGCTTTCTTATAAACCGCTTCGCGGTTTATAAAGCGTAAACTGCCCCAAGTTATGTTATATCGGATAACATAAGTTGAAATAAGCTTCATTCCTTAAGTGTGTCAAATATGAGTGCCCTATGTCACTTAGAAATTATCAGCAAAGTTGCATAAAATGGGTCAATCATGAAGCTCAAGGTCAAAAGTTCAGAAATTAAAAGCATGTTCGAAAATATGTTGTGACAGATAATGCACATGTCAAATATGAAAACCCTATCTCTTCTCAATCAAAAGTTATAAGGAAAAAACAATTTTGAAAAGTAGGTCAAAGTACAAGGACAAAGTCACAAGATTAAAAATCATAGTGTACTAAGAAAGGTCTTGTCACTTTGCTTGTTTGTTTGTTTATTCAGGAAGGGTTAGGGTTAATGGCACATGTCATGTAACATAAGATTTGCACATAAAAACATAAGTTGGCACATGAAATCCAAAGAATTCGTAAAATTTCGTAAAAAATACAATCTTAATAAAACATTACAATTATATCATAAAAGACAGGTACTTAATATCTAAATGAAACTAAGAGAAGCACTATATATTTTGTGTACTGTGTACAGCCATTTAGCCGAGGATGACCCATGAAAGCAAGAATATGCTTATTTCCAATGAAGTCCTCATAGATTGTAACAGTAACCTACTTAGCACTAATGCTTTGATATAAATATATAATAGTTAATAAAACATAAATAAATAAGACAATATATGAGTTTTAAGAAGCTAATAGAATAAAAATTCATTTTCAGATATTGATCGCAGTTTGAATAAAAGGTGTTTTTAAAATTCTTTTTTGAAAAGAGCTTTGTTTTTTATGGATTTTATCTCATCTGGAAGTGAATTCCACTCCTTGATACCATTATAATAGAAAGTATCTGAATCTGATTTAACAATTCTGGGGATAAAAAAGTTCCACTTGCTGGTCCTAGTTGTTCTAGTTGTTCTTGTAGAGTTTTGAATAAAATGATCAGATGAATAATTTGGACATTTCTCATGAAAAATATTAAAAACATGATTAAGTCGGAGTTGAGAAACTCTATAACTGACATTCAAGAAGCCTACTTTTTTAAATTCGTCAGAAGTAATTCTCTTCCTTTGATGGCTATTGAGTATAAACCTGATTACTTTGTTTTGAGCAACTTGTAGTCTATTTTTCATATTTTTTGTCAAACCTTCATACCAACAAGAGCAAGCATAGTCAAAATGACACTGGATTAAAGCTGTACATAAATACATGTATATTCTTGACAAAAAAGATAAACAATCTTTATATCTAAAAAGAAATTTCAGTCGCTGATTTGTCTTGCGGATAATATTTTCAACAATTTTTTCACCAGAGGGTACATTATCTAAAAACACACCCAAATAATTCACACATGTTTTTGTTTCAATTCTGACTCCATTGCAGAATAATGAAAAAGATTCTAGATTGAACTTATCAAGTTTTCATCGAGGACCAAAGAAAATGCTCTCAGTTTTACCCAAATGTAGAGATAACTTGTTATCAACTAACCAACCTTGACAAAGTTCTAACATACAAGAGAGTTTTTAAAAAATAACATCTGGATCTTTGTGAGAAAAAAATATAGCAGTATCATCAGCATATAAAAGTACTTTACATTCATGGTCTATACAAGACTGTAAGTCACTGACATGAATTAGAAATAAAAGAGGTCCAAGCAAACTTCCTTGAGGTACTCCGCATGTTACATCACATAATGTAGAATTTGTATTATTAACATTTACAAGTTGTTTCCTGTTGCACAAATATGATTTAAACCATTCGATTGATTGAATACCAATAGCACTAAGTTTCTCACACAAAATATCATGATCAACTGTATCAAATGCTTTTTGAAGATCAAGGAATACCATTCCTGTAAAAAAAACCTTTAACTGTTTTACCTTTTATGTAGTCTGTGGAAAATGAACTCCTAAAACCAGATTGTAATTCATATAAAATATTGTTTTAAGTCAAATAATGTTCTAGCTGTGTGTATACAGCTTTTTCAAGGATTTTAGAAACAATGCTAAGTATGCTAACTGGTCTATAATTTTCTGGGCTTAATCTATCACCCTTTTTAAAAAGTTGTTTAAGGTGGCTCATTACATCCACAGTTTATTTTAGATTTCAATACAGCACCACTTATAATGTAGATGTCAAGTATCCAGATGGGGGTATTGATATCATAAATATTTTTTATATAATTTTTTAGTTTTTGTCTAATTTTAGTGAAATGATTTATTTCAAGTTTATTATTAACGGAATTTCAGAACTTTCAGTGTCAAATGATGGGCATCTTCCTAAGACAAGTACACACAGTGAAAATACTTCATAATACATAATAATGATTTTATTACAAAAAATAATTTTTTCCTAAAAAAACAATTTATGTCATTATCTTTTTAATCTATGCATGAAACATTAAATGAGGTCTGAAGAGACAAGGAATGTATTTCAGTGAATTACCGGTGACAAATTGAATGAATAATGTTTAAACGAAACGAAAATTTCAATTCAAAAAATATTTGGTGTAAAAAGTCCACTTTCAAGAGTTATCTTTCCTAATTACCTAAGACTCAAAACACCAATGAACGTTTGAACATTACATCTAAAATTCCGAACATAGCTTGAAATAGACGGAGTATATATTTAGATTAATAAAGCAAATATAAATTGATACCAACACAGTAAATAGTGGAAGTAAATAACTTTTTTATTTTTAACAATGTTGTAGATTTTAACTCGAATTTCCTCTATACAAACATGTCGATGTTGATAGAGCTAACCGGGTTTTATATGTCTCTGAGCTAACTGCATGCATCGCTATGAAATTGCATATTACTTCTTTGGCGAAGATTTGACTGTTGTTTTCTTTTGTTTCTGCTTAAAAGCAATTCTTCTTGGTGTATGCGTAATGAATCCGTTACTTTGTTTTCAATGTTTATAACACCGCATGTTTCATATATTTGTAAAGCATTTTAAAGTTCAGGGTCATATTATAGAGGTACCTGTACATTTCGTCCCCAGAGGAAAACGGTCGACACAATGGAGGTTTACTTTTTTGTGTAGTACGTCATCAAAAAGTGGTGTAATGAGCCTCCTTAACTCTTGCAATCTTAAAATCATCTGGTACAATACCTTTTGAGATAGATAAGATTATCAAAAATGTAACAGGAAGTTTAATAATAGGTGTTGCATCTTTAAAAAAATATGCAGGTATTCCACCAAGACCAGTACTCTTGCTAGTGAAAGGATTACATAATTCTTTATATTTGAATTCTTCTGACACATGTTTCAGTATAAAAGGCTCAGTGGTTTTCCTTTTGTCATCATAAAACTTCCTAAAAAATGAGATGTAGCTTTATATACTCCCTTTGGTGAAGGTAATTTCTCAACAAGTTTAGAAGCAATAATAGTGAGAAATATGTTAAAATTATTTGCGATTTTGTTATTGTCAAAGCAGTTTTCTCCTTCAATAAATGAAACAGTATTTCCATTTGACTTTGAGGAATTTCGATAACCTAAGTCTTTTAGAAATGACAAAAGTTTCTTTGGATTTCCTTTGTTTTCTTCTATTTTTTCATTAAAATAATCAGACTTTGCTTTCCTACTTTGACGTTGAACCAAATTTCTCATTGACAGAATAGCTTATAGTCAGAATTTTTTCCAGATTTTCTAAAATCCATTAAATATTGATCTCTTAAATGAATATTTCCTAGGATTTCTGAGGTGATCCAAGGTTCAATTCTTTGTTTCAGCCTAATTTCTTGAATTGGCGCTTCACTGTCTAAAATACTCATAAAAATGTCCTTAAAATAATGCCATGATTTATCTAAACTTTCTGCATAAAAACATTTACCCCAGTCGGCAAGAGTAACTCTAAAAACTCATTCTTGTCATAATTTTTCATCTTTCCTATTTTAACAGTATTGTGTTTACCAAAAAAAAAAACACTTTGCTGATCTTCTTGTACAAAAAGTTAAAAAAATGATCGCTTATTCCAACACAGATTACCCCTGGCTGACATATTTTTTCTGTGGTATTACATAAAAAATGATCAATAAGTGATCTAGAAGTATTTGTAATTCTAGAAGGCTGTGTAAGAATTTGAGACAGAATAAACAGTCTTAGTAGTTTGTTGTATTCTTGTATTCTTGAGTAAGTGAGACACTAGAATCTAGAGTACAAATATTGAAATCGCCCATTGGAATAAATTCACAATCTTGTCTTAACTGGACTAAGAAACTTTCAAATTTTTCAATACAGTTCGTTTGGTTAGGTGGTCTGTGACAAGCGCCAACAATAATAGGCCTTGTTTTAGGTAAGAGAAGTTCGATAAAAAGGACCTCATCACTGTCTGAAATTTCTTCAAAGTTCACTGGGGTGAAGGCCAGGTCTTCTCTTGTGTACGTGGAAACTCCATCTCCACGACGGTTTCGGTCTTTTCTAATGTTGTACCCATCTATATGAATTTCATTGTTTGTAATCGAGTTATCTAACCAATATCGATAAAATGGCTGCTTTAGATTTGGACGCTATAAGTTGTACTTATTGCGTTTTGTGAAGAAGTGATCTTATATTGATGTGGATAAAGTGTAGAACCTTCCTTTTAAAACATTCAAAATGTTCATCAGGTGGTAGAGTATCTGGTTGTGGACCAGGATTACTTTCGATTCCACTCATCAATAACAATAAGAAAATAAGTCTTTTTGGATTTTTTACACATGGTGCATAAGAATATATATTGTTGTTACCCACGTGAAGGAACCATTAGTAAACTTGGGAGTGGGTTTCTTTGAGTTTGCTGTCACTTGCTGCTAACAATAAATGGAAATTAACGAGATCTTCATTAGCGTTGATAGAACCATTGTAGAATTGATGTTCGAAGTGTTTGACCAATTTTTGATAATGTTGTTGGGTTGACCATGTCATTTCCAAGTAAAAATTGCAATAATGAAGGTTGTAAACAAGATGAGATTTGGAGCCGTTTCCCTTTATTTACATAATGACAATGTAGTAAAGAAGTTTTTGGTTGATATCTGTCAGCTCTTACCGTCGGTAAGGTAAGCACTGAAACTGCTGCAATATTTTGAGCAAGTATACAGTCAAATACACGTTAAAACAACCTAAAAGTCCAGTAAATTAAAAAAATTAAGAACTAGAACCCACATCAGTTTTCTCCCCGAATCTCGATTCCGAGCCTGCAATACACAGAATTTCCTTTCTCTTTTCATTTAGAAATCATAACCAACGCTAAAGTTTTGAAAAGTAAGTCAAACTTCAAGGTCAAGGTCATGAGATCAAAAAAAGGTATTGTCACATCTCTAATATGAAAGCCCTATCTTTTTTTTTATACTTAAAAGAGACGTTAATGGTAATCTGATATTCAAGCTCTATGAAAAAAGAAGGATATGGAGATAACGAACACTATTCAATCTCAAAGTTCATATAACAATACAAAATAGAAACAGAGCAAACACGGGCATCCGAACATCAGAGGTGGGATCAGGTGCCATGGAGGAGTGAGCATCCCCTGCTGACCGGTCACACCCGCCGTCTGCTCCAAAAAAAGGATGGCTTTAACTTTTCTATCGTCAACCCCCCCCCCTTACTTATGCAGCAATATACCTTCATCAACTGGAAACGGAATTATATTTTTCAATTGATTCGAAACGCAAGAACATGCTCTACGTATTAACAATTTCTAAAATGAGGTAAATTATGGACAAACAAGTTGATGAAACAAGAATATGACCAGTCTCATCATTTGGTAAGTTCAATGGTCGATACAATGACCATGTCAGCAAATATAATTTATCATCGAGTCAAATGCTGACTGGCGTTTTTCATAACAATTCTTAGTCCATTATTTATACACCGAATTGACGACAGGTTTGTCCGTTATTTCCTGATCATGACAAGGAGCACACGACGGATGTGACCGGTCGGCAGTGGATGCTCACTCCTCCAGGGCACCTGATCCAACCTCTGATGTTTTAGAGGTCCGTGTTTGCTCTGCTCCTATTTTGTATTGTGTTATGGACTTTGATATTGAATACTGTTCGTAATATCCATATCCTTCATACAAATGCTATGGTCAATTCAAAATAATGTATAATTTTTTCAAAGTAGGTCAAACTTGAAATTCAATGTTTGGTGTCAAAAATCATAGTAAATTTAGAAAGGCCTTGTCACAGACATTATACATATGTAATATAAAAGTCCTTTCTCTTCTCATTCAAAAGCTTTGACCAAGTTAACGTTTTTATAAAATAAGTCAAACTTTAAGGTCAATGTCACGAGTTCAAACGTCATAGTTAATTAAGAAATGTCTTGGCACTGGTAATAAACACTTAAAATATGAAAGCCCTATCCCTTCTCATTCAAAAGTTATGGTCAATTCAAAGTAATGATTATTTTTTTTTTTGATAAGACAAACCTCAAGGTCAAGGCCACGGGATCAAAAAGTATAGTGTTTTTGGAAAGGTCTTCTCACAGGAAACATACAAGTGTAATATGGCAGTCCTATCTCTTAAATAATTATCATTCAAAAGATAGGACCAAGGTTAAAGTTTTTGTGACGGAGGGAGGGATCGACTGATCGACGGACAAACGAATAAAATTTAATATCCTCTCGCTTTCGCGAAAGAACGGAGCTGACGAAAAAAGAGGATCTAATCAGCAGCTAACAGAAGAAAAGCTGTACATGCCACAGCCAGGACCACTACAGTATATAATTCAAAGGCAATTTTTCAATTAAATACTCGAAAAAGGTTTTTTTTAATCAATATGATTTATGAAATTATGATAGCAATACCTTTCTTCTAAATAATCTCATAAACTATTCCATGTTTTAAAAATTGAAATGTGGTATTCTAGGATTTGTTTGTATGTTTTACGTCCCTCTGGAGAACTTTTCACTCATATGATAACGCCAACACTTTTTGAATTTGATTCCAAGCAAAAAAAAAAATCAAATCTCGAGAATTGTTTTTTTTAAGACTGACAAGTTAATCACTTCGTTATACAACTCCTTCCACCTATTGCCAATTAAATTGCCTTTGTGTATTCCTCGATAAATTGATAAACTACAAATTTTTTGTCATAAATGTGTGTTTTAGGTCTAAACTATATATTTTGTTAAACAAATTATGAACAATGCTACTAATTCTTTGAGGAAAAACATGGAAAAATAGAACAAAGATCTAAACGTACAAAAAAAGGTTTGATTGTTTAAATAAATGATCAAGTTCCTATTCTGTTGTGCGTGCATGGAAGGATATGAAGATAACGAGCAGTATTGAATCTCAAAGTCCATAAAACAATACAAAATACGAGCGGAGCAAACACGGACCTCCAAAACATCAAAAGCTGGAATCAGGTGCCATGGAGGAGTAAGCATCCCCTGCTGACCAGTCACACCGGCCGTGTGCTGCTTGTCATGACCAGGAAATAACGGAAAAATCCGTTGTCAATTCAGTGTATAAATAATGGACTAACAATTAGTATGAAAAATGTCAGTCAGCATTTGACTCAATGATAAATTGTATTTGCTGACAAGGTCATTGTATCGACCATAGAACTTAAGAAATAATGACTTTAAACGAGACAGTTGATATTCTTGTTTCATCAACCTGCTTCTCAATAATTTCAGAAATTGTTAATCCATAAAGCAAGCTCTTGCGTATCGAATACACTCCGTTTGCAGATGATTAATGTATATTGCTGCATAAGTAAGGGAAGTTGACGATAGAAAAGTTAAAGTCATCACGTTGTTAGATTACTATTAACGTCTTTTTCAAGAAAAATATCCACGTATGAAACAGATGTGTCAGACTCTGTGGTATCTTTTATCTCTGAATGCCGAGTTAAGGTCTAAATTTTAAGTCCTACACTGGTATATTGTGATGACTCTATATGAGTGAAAAATTTTCGAATGGGAGGTAAAACAACATACAATCAATTATCTATGGCTTTGTGAAAAGGCTTTCGTTTATGTCTTTGTCCTGTTATTATGATGAGCAGTCCTCAATCAAATTATGATCGATATTTTTAATATGGAATGGACAAGGTTTTCCAACCTTTTGTACTATAACCCTTGATCTCTTTAAATGGCCATGCTGTTGCTAAATTTTACATCTCCTCTTGCCAAAATAAGTACAAGAATAGAAAAAAGGATTTTTTTTCTTGTAATCATCAAATTTTATTTTCCATTTTTTTTACTGGAAATCATCAAACATTATTTTCCATTTCACAATTGAGGGAAAATAAATATTTAGAAACTTTTGTAACCAGTGCCCTTGGACCTACAGTTGTACACAGCTGAGTATGTTACGGGATAAACATGAATTTGATTACAAGACTCATTTTTACTTATGTATAAATATGAAAGTCTAGAATCGTCAAGGTTTTAAGATTATATCAACTTTCAATTACATGTAACTCTACTTGTCTTATTTCAGTCTAGTTTTCTTGAAACTGGACAGATGAATATGAAATCAAAATGAAAGCATAAGATTTTAATGGAAGGCTTTGTTTTTAAGAGAGGGGGGCTTGTTGTCAAATACTTTAGGAGATTATCTCCAGCAAAAATATATCAACAAACAAACATTCTGATACCTATATATCCAAAACCTGAGTTACAATTATATATACAGTGAAAAGTTATTTTTAAAAAAATACATACGCAGGGTTTCTATTCTCTCAGTATAGGCTGTGCTATGTTTCGCAAAGTAGTAGTCTCCCCATCCCCTGGCGGTTGCCACTATTGTAACAGAATAGTTTGTTCCAGGCTCCAATCTGGTCGGCCATGTTCTAATATTTGAACTCGCGTAAAACCAGTCATAATAAGAAGTTCCACGAATTGTTACTCTGTACTCGTATACATACGTATTGTTTTCTGGCTCGGACCATCGAAGATACAGTCTTTCCGGGTGGAAGTGGCTAGCATTTTTGTCAATTGGACCGGGAGGAAGTGGCTCTGTTAAAAATAAACAAAAGATACACAAAGACATATGGACATCAAAACGCCAATCTGCAAAACGTCTCTTCATTTACAAATAATATGCACTTTCAGTATACAAACATTTTCACACTCGATTTCCATTTTTTTTACTCTATTGAAAGATATTTTTCCTGTAAATTGTTCCTTTCAAAACTTAATCGCCATGCAAATTTTCATATAACTATTATATTTCTGAGGCTACATAATTTTGATGTTAAATGATTTGTCATCAAAATTATGTAACCTAAGAAATATGATAGTTATATAAAAATTGGCATGGCTATTAAATTAATATATTTACACCCACTGAATATTTTCTCCTCTATTTCTTGCGTTCATCACTGCATAAACTACAGTAGGCAGGTCGCCTGTACAGATTTCTTAATCAGTGGCTGTTCCATCAATGAAACGTATAAAGACGTTCGCATCATTAATACAATAATTAATTTTTTTCATCCTACTTTAATTGATTATTTAAACAGATATAAATATAAACAATAAAATGCTTTCTTTGTTTATTGTTACTGGAATGAACGGTCGCAGCTATTGCAGAAAAAAATTAAATAACCCGCTTACGCGGGTTATGTATTTTTTCTGCAACAGCTGCTTCCGTTCATTCCAGTAACAACTAACAAAGAAAGCATTTTATTGTTTAAATATTTTTACTATTTTTAAGATTAATTATCAAGAGAAATCTCATTTTGTGTTAAATTACCGATCACCAATGGTATTGTTGTTGTCACATTAATCATATCTGTTGGATTTTTAAGTACAACTGTCGACGTGATTTCACAGTAATACAGATAGCTCAAAGTAAAGTTTGAATCGAAGGTGTAGTTAGTGTCTCGTCCAGCGAATCCATTTAGATTTGTATTTCTCCCATTATTTGTCAGTCTTACAGAGTACGACTGTACTAAGTCTGAATCCACGGAAGGATGGCCCCACCAGACGGTAATTCTAGATGTAGTTATCTCCCATTCTCTGTACATCACCCTCAAGTTATACCCTTGTATAATAAAAGAAATAGGTTATATCAATTTCATAGATTAACCTAATAAATGAAGTTTTGGTAGACTTGAACAGGAATGATTTTTTTTAATGCTTTATTTTTTAATATTTTCATACTTACAAAAGAAACAAAATACACACACAAACACACCCTCACACACCACACAACAGAAATTATACTTACTGGGGAAACAAGTCTCATTTCTATGATAACGTCCACTATCACACATACATGTATTATATTTTGGTGAACATTGTAGCCAGTATTCCTGGTTGCATTCCTTTGTCATATTACAAGGTTCACTGAAGTTCAATACTGAATAATAAAAATATAATGTTCCGTTATCTATCTTTATATATAATTATCATCTCTAATGTTAATTTGATAACATGAATTCAAAACAGTTTCTTTTAAATTAAACTTTAGGTATTGTATCATTTGTCTCTCTCTCTCCCTCTCTCTCTTACTTACTTCCTCTGACATCCAGGCTGACGTAATTGCCAAGGCACCATCCTCCAGATATTTCGACTTGAAGTTGGTAGCTGACTTCGTCATCAAAATCCACTTCATTTATCACAAGTGCTGGATATGGAAGACTTTTACTACCGGAATATTTTTCTGTGTTTATATCAACAATTTGAGTTCTTCCATACATATCCATCTTTATCCACCTGGCTGAAAGTGCTGGATCGGAGTATGTTTCTACAATGCCTGTGAACAATGCTGATGATCCGAAATATTGGGAGATATAGCCAGGGGTGACAATCACAACTGGGCATGCTAGTATTAAAATAAAAGAGTTTATCACGATTTAAATTAATCACTTCACATTGAAGTCGTGATATTTATTACCACATCACTGATTAAGAAACAAATTAAAACTCAAATACATGCATATAATTTGTGTACAATAATTTTTTTCATATACTTTTTATGCTCAATGGCTGTCTAAACTGCGGTTGGTGTAAGGCATGGGATATGATTTTCTTAATTCCTTGCCACAATTTTTATTGTCGTGGAAATAAATAATTATGATACTATCTGCTGTATCAAATACTGTATGTATGGAATATATTGCACATACGTTTGCTTGTTAAATGTATATAAAAGTGTCTTGAAATTTTAGATAGTTTCTTGAATTTTTCCCATATTTTAGTTTTTCTATTCAAAATTATGCATACGAGGGTTGTTCAAAGAGTTCGTTGACTTCTGTCATTTCATTTTTATTTGCCGTCATATGTTATCCAGATTTGGTAGAAATATTTTAACAATAAATACTAATAACTTGTATTATTTTTTCTGCAATTTCATGATTTATTCAAAATACATCAAGATTTTAAAATGCAAAAATCTGATCTCGGAGCAGGTTAAAATTTAGTACGTCACAAACAATATACTAAATTATGTCTTCAGTCTTGTTCTCTGTTAAATGGAGCAAAAACGAAAAACGACTAATAAATTCAAATTAAGAATTGTTGCATCGATACGTATTCCAAATTATGGCGTAATAATTTGCTTTGTTGAAAAAAAAAATCAACTTGAAAAGATAGGTAGTCCTTATCGAAAACGACAAAACAGATGACGTTTTAGAACGTCACGGAGCAGCAGATTACAATGCAATTTTGTGTTTGATTCAGGAAAATCCTAAATAAACTCTTAAAATGAGACAGGAATCAGGAAAAAATATGTCGAAAGCGAGTTGTGCATGTGTGTACAAATAGTACAGGCAGTATTTGAGTGACAGAGACTCTTTGTCGGATTAGGATTGATTGATTGATTGATTGTATACTGTTTAACGTCCCTCTCGAGAATTTTTCACTCATATGAAGACGCCACCGTATGCCGGTGAAGGGCTTCAAATTTTGACCTTTACTTGGCACTCAGGGCCATTGAGCAGTGAGGGATCTTTATCGTGCCAACGCCTGCCGCTGACATGGGGCCTCGGTTTTTAAGGTCTCATCCGAAGGACCCGCAACTTTCACTTCAAAGTGCCGAGCGCATGGCGAAGGAACAGTTGCTACCCATTTATCGACTGGGTCACTCGCGGCCGAGATACCAACTCACGACCTCCCGATCACGGAGCCGAGCGCTCTACCGACTGAGCTACCGTGAACGGTCGGATAAGGAAATTTTTTGAATAAGCGGTTTAACTATAGAAATCTGAACAAAAACTTTAAAAAGGTAGAACGTGATCAAGGAAAGTCACAGGCGCTTCAGAGTTGCTTATCCCGTAAAAGCAGAGTTGAGTAATAAACAAAATTGAAACCTTAACAAATGGAAATATACAGCTCTACAACGAGAGCAATTCTTAAAATAATAAATGTCAAGTATTAGAAAAAAGAATTTAATGAGTGTGTATTGGATTATACTGTGTGAAATGTATAAGGATAGTATGTTTTTGTTTTGTTTTGTCTTTTAGAAATTCTTGACGCTTTGTTTTGACGTTACATTGCAGTTTAGTGTGTTCCACAAGCACAATATACGACAGTTGTTCGAAAAGTTCTTGGACGATGTTAACAAAATTGAAACCTTAACAAATGAAAATATACCCAAGAGTAATTCTTAAAATAAGCACAATTTAATACGTAAAATTATTTGTTATGTTTATCTGTAAAGTTTCATTCCATTCGATATAACAGAAATCAATATACTTTATTTTAAAATCAACATGTTTTGTACCCGTGGATGACACTTCACGGCAATGTTACGTCAAAACATAGCGTCAAGAATTTCTGAAAAATACTATCCCTATATAGTTCACACAGTATCATCTAATACCAACTCATTAAAAACCCTTTTCTAATCCTTGACATTTATTTTTTAACAATTATTTTCGATGTATAATTTTCTTTGTTAAGGATTTAATCTCTTTTACAGCTTAACTCTGCTTTCACGTGATAAGCAACTCTGAAGCGCAAATGTCTTTCCTTGACGTTCCAACTTTTTAAATTTGATCAGATTTGAACAGTTAAACTGTTTCTTCACAGATTGTCCTCATCCGATACAGAGTCTCTGTCACTCATATACTGCCTTTACTATTTGTACACAAATGCACAACTCGCTTGTGACTTTTTTTTTTATTCTTCCAACATTTTAAGATTTTATTCAGGATTTTTAAACGAAGCAAAATATTAAGCCATGTTACAATTCTTAATTTGAATTTCGATGTTGATTATCGTTTTTTACTCCATTTTACAGAGAATATGACTACAATAATTATTTGTGTATTTTTTGTAATTTACTATTTTGAAAAATCTTGGTCACTTGATGTATTCTAAATTTTATGTATATTTGCAGCCAATGCATTCTTACCATATCACATAAAGTTCTCAGCGGATTTGACCAGTCTACATGTTATTCCTACTCCTCCATAGCACCTTGTTTAGCTTGAAATTTGGGAGGAGTTTGAATTACATACTTATTTTTGTAGATCTGTTTACGCTCATTTGGTCCAAGGGACGTATATCGATACTTCAAAACTTTTTTGCACATCTGTAGAACCAGCTGGGAAAACATGGGTTAAGAAATTTATTTTTTGATTTTCTCTTAAATTTAGGAGGAACAGTGATGGCGAGACTCTGTATAAAGTCAGGTTTAAATAAAAATATCTTTTGTTTTTATGGAATGCAAAAGTTGTGTTTACTGTGCCAGGGCCTAACAAGACAGTTAATGGACTGATATTAATTTTCTAAATTGCACGAAGAATGAACAAACGCCGGTATTTTAAACGTCTCATGTAGGCCTGGCTGCAAATCAAAATCATAACATGCTTTTGGGGCATATCACCTTCTCGATGAATCAATGTGCAATGATCAAGCACAATTGTTTTATTGATCTTATTGAAATACCTTATTTAGCATACATATATGACAAGTGCATTTAAAATACTTTTTATGACGCCGCAATGATATTTCTATAAGAAGAATATTTAGATCAATTTTCATAAAGCATGTTTAATAGATATATTGCTGAACACAATTGAAAAGCTAGGCAGGTATCTTGTATTGTTTTTGGACGATAGGGTATATATAGTTAAATAGCAGTCTTGATGAAGTTATTTTTATCAAGAACAATGGCGGTCATTGTTGGTGATAACATGATATGCAATGTGTGTGAATATTTCAAATATTCATGGCTCATTTGAGAAAGTTTGATTATACTCTGCAAGATATTGTCTGGAATTGATCTTTCAACAAAAATTATTTAAAATACTGTAATCTTGATATAAAGCTTATGTCCCAAACTGAACCTTCTTGCGATTGACGTTTCATCAAATAATGCCAAGATCAATAAGATTTGGGTATTCAATAATGTCATTAAAGTTTTGCGCAGTTAATCTGAACATGGATTTTTTATTCAAAATCACCTACCAATGACGTAGTATCGTTTTCGGAAGTGTGGGGGATCCATAGAAAAAGCAACTTATATAGGAAAAATGACGAGCTAGAAACATAATTAAAAAAGAAAAATTATTATAAATTAAAAGATTTAAAAAGTTTCCATCATCCACTACTACATTACCCTATTTGACTATACTGTAACAAAAAGGTGTGGGGTAGGATGGGTTAACCTGTCATTCAATAAGCATTTTTAGTTGTAAAAAGTTATATTTGGAAAAAGATAGGGAAGGGCCAACCCCCCCCCCCCCAACCCGAACCCATCCCAACCCCCTCCCCCAATGCAACTTGCCTGCCTGGTATACCAAAGAAAATGTACAAAAACCCCTAATAAGTACACTTACTCGAACTGTTAGCTGTGACAATTGGTTCTGTTGCTGTTGTGTATGGTTCAGTTGTTGCTGATGATGTCATATAACTGTAAGCAGTTTCTTCATCAGCGAGCAAAGTGGTATTTTCTAATACAGATGAGGGCCCAGTAGGTGGTGAATCGCCACTGCTTGCAGTGGAAGCCTCGGTTGTTTCGTCGTTGTTATCTGTTGTTAATTCCTCTTGTAGGTCACTTGATTTGGTGGTAGAGGACACTGACTGAGAACTTGTGGCTGATGTGGTGAATTCTTTTATGGTTTCATCTGTGGACATTGCTGTAGAAAGCCTACTGAAAAGCCATGTTTGCAAACTCACTGGCATTGTTATTGTTTCATATTTTTCGGTGTCATTTTCGTTTGTACAAATCACAAGAACGCAACGTGCAAAAAGAGTTAAGACAAATAGAAAAGCTGATCCTCTCCGTAGCATTTTGCAAAGAACTAGTTTGTTTGAAGTCGATCACAACGTTTCACATTTTTGCAATATCTGAAAGATGAGCGAAATATTTCAAACTTTAGATATTAAAAATTAGTTTTGGAATATCCCAATGATATTATAAAAATATAATTATCGGACAAAAGTCACAAAACATATACAAGTGTTTCAATAGATGTTTTAAGGATTTTGGTATGTTTTTCACCCAAAAATTGGTTTTTAAAAAGATTAAATGATCATGATATATTTTTATGCATTAATACAAGAAAATCTTATCTTTACTAGAGAAATAATCCTGTTGAATGTGAAGAGTTTGTTCCGCCCTGCACGTGTTTTTTTTTTTCTTTTTTTTTTTTTTTTTTTTGAACCGCGCCAATACATTGAGGGTAAATAAAGTACATTTACAATCTGTAATTTTATCTCGGACAAAGACATTGAAAATGTAAATATTTACGGGTTAACCTCCTATTAGAGCATGTGGTTTTATTCTAGTTAGAATGATCTAACTGTGTCTCGGTACAAGCCCTCACCACAGTTAGAATACGTCCCATACACTTGCAATGTAGAGAATCGGAGCGGATCCGCTCCAAAACGATTTTGAAGAGTATAAAAGGATTTGCACTGGAAATAACTACCAAATTAATCAAAACAACCCTTTTTGAGATTGTTTATGCCTTTTATCCCAGAAATAATCCATCTAAAGGCGAAAATCCAATTAATTTTCTCAATGTTTTTTTCTCGCTTCAAATTTACCTGCCATGTTTACATTCGGAACTCTCTAGATTGTTCGTAATAAATGCATTGAGTTATACTGAGTACGAGTTATCGCCCATGTTTCTTTTGCTACATTACGAATACACGGAACGAATTCTATCGTTAAACTTGGTCCGTAGGACAATATCATTTTAACGATAGAACGTTCTATCTCGTTTTATTCCTACAAGAGTTTGATATGTTTTAAATTTATCAATTTACTTCTTCATATTTATTTACACTTTTTACCGAGTACCCGGGTATTCGGATATAATGACTAAAAAGGTATGCTTTTGCATCCAGAAATTACAATATCTATGGATCTTTCACCGTGTCACGCTAGTATAAGCAAAATTTGCAAAGTACTGGCACTTTGCAGTTACTGAAATCGGAATTCTCATACTGTCAATTATAAGCGTTTTGATCCAGTTTCGATTGTAAAAAGACATCTTTTTGAAAAGTAAGATTTATTAATTAATATAACGTAATTAAAATTACCTAAAAACCTCTAAATGTGCACTCTACAATATCAAACTTGAATCAATTTTACCAAACACAAAAATATATATCATATAAAAATGGTGAAAAAGAAAAATTTGACACTCAGTGGAACAGGTGGAACCAACTCTTTTTGTAATTCTCTCTACTCACACTCTTTTCCCGCTCCCCCTCTCTCCCCCTCTCTCCCCCTCTCTCTCTCTCTCTCTTTCTCCCTCCCTCTCTTTCTTTTATATGTAAAAATAAACAATTATGTCACAATGACTAATTATGAATTTTCTGATTGAAATGAATTGTGTTTAAAAAATAAATTTAAAAAAATTACCTAAAATCGTTTTCTTACATTTCTGTTGAGAGGGAGGGTAAGCGACATAACTTGTAAAGAAGGATAAAGAGATCACGAACAGTATTCAATATCAAAGTCAATAAAACAAGACAAAATAGAAGCAGAGCAAACATGGATATATATATATATATATATATATATATATATATATATATATATATATATATATATATATATATATATATATATATATATATATATATATATATCATTTGAGCTCGAATACTGTTCGTAACCTCCACATCAGTTTATCCTTGCCTAAGATGTACAAACCGAGTTTATTGGCCATGGAATGTCAATTAGAATTTTTTCCAACCCCCCCCCCCTAAATTCCATTTAATTGTGTTATGCTTTACTATAACTTATAGGTAATATATAATCCTATAACAATATTATGAAGTATAATGTATTATAAATAAGCTTGTACCTTTGTAGAGGGCTTATATAGACAATACATGCATAATCGATTTTTGTATATATTACATAAGATGCTTGTATGTTCGAATCAAGCCAGAAGAATTCGCATTAAATACACAGAAATTTTTAAGAAAAAGGTATTGTACAGTTTGTTGTTTCTTGGACGACCCTTAAAATGTGTTTGCTGATTTTGAATGTTTGCAGCCATTGAGATGAATGATAAAATCATATTATAATCAGCATCGATATAATAAGATTATAGTTTTAAAGGTACTTGGACACAGATTTGAAGATAATATTTTCTGTATAATGTCACGAATTATATATTTTAAAAGCATTTCAAACAAAAATTAATTAAAAATCTTATTTCATTTAAAAGTTATTAAAACTTTTTGGCGGGTTTGATTGACACATCCTTGCACTTTCACAGATTTTAAACTTCATTCTTAATCCTTCGGAAAAGTGGCAATCTTGTTGTTTATTAATGAGAAATATTAAAATTTATTAAGATTTATTGATACTGTCTTGCTTTATGTCCCTTTCGATTTTATTTCGCCCCTAAAAAGACGTCGCCATAAACCGACAAAGGGCTTCAAATTAATCTAGATTAATAATCAGCACTGTTATAAGTTTTTTTTTCATTCAGTATAAAAATAAATAAATTCATCTCCAAAATAAGAATTAACAATCAATTTTGTTCCTTTCCCTTATATCTCTAAAATTAAAAAAAATAATACCCATAAAATAAAAGAAAAACGCTTACCCACAACTCCTTTCTCATCTAAAGAAGATGGAAACTATCACAGCATAAAATGAAATATATATATATACCTTTGTGAATAACAAAGCTTTGATGGTTTCAGTAACGAGTTATTCTTTAAAGTAAACGACGCACAATCTTACAACACACCCGATATCCTAATTGTCAGGTTATGAAGAGTCTAAATTTAGAAGTCTTAAAAATAATTGCACAATCAAGGAAGTTTAATTTGCTTCAATGGATCTCATTTTTTAATCAAGATTGCATATAAGAATACTGAATATTTACTATTCATTTTATTCCATAATTAACACATTAATCACCAAGTTAATGGGACTTGTTTGAGAAATTTTCAAAAGTTTAAGTAAATACAACTTTAAGTTTTGAGACCTCATGTTGTCAAGCATTTCATAACAATTTATGTTTGCATATCTTCTTTCAATAGAATTACGAACATATAACATTTATAAATTATTCATTTAAATTCCTTACAAGGTGTCTTTGCCATTGAAAGGAAAATTCAGCTTTTTACAGATATGGAAAGGAGAAAAGTCTTTTTAATTGGACAAAATACATTTTTAAAGATTGGGGAAGTTTTAATGATATGAATAGAAAAAAACATTCTAAAGTTAGCAAATACATTCACTGACAATGTATTTTTTCAATACATCCTTAGTGGAGTAAACAGACGCTTTTTGGCATTGCAATTAGCCTAAAAAAGTAAATTGCGTTGAATAAAGACTTTCTTTTCTTCAATTGTTCACCGCACTCTGCGTACAATGGCATTGAAAGATACATAAGAAATAAAAAACAAACATCTTCTTATGATTTAATAGTACTTGGTTGCGACAAACAAATAGTGTTGTCTGAATCCATGTTTTTTTCTGAAATAGAAGCAAGTGTAAAATCATTATGATAATTCTCTCTCTCTCTCTCTTGAATATCAGACATATTAAAAGACAGAAAATAACCTTTAAAGCTAAACTAACCACGCCTTCTTCGAATCACAGTATCCTCCTTGACAGCTGAGTTCGTTCTTGCAGTACCTACTGCAAGTACGGTCGCTGTGAATGAGTCCATAGCACCCGTTGCCAGCCGTAACAACTTGCGCCGATGCTAGAAAATTTTAAAATGTTTTTATTCATGTCTGTTTTTAATGTGTTTTTTTTAAATTATCACATATAAATTAACAGTTTTTTATAATGCTTGAATTGATTTTAATTACAGAACAAAGGAAAGTTTGGAACACATTTAATCGAAAAAAAAATGAACTGCTCAATATCATATAAAACATACAATACTCACCAATCAAAAACACACAGACCACGATTAAAAGATAGGGCTTCATCTTGAAGTTTTGGATTTAGATCTGTGGTAAAAATATGTGAAAAAAACAGCATTGCTATGAAAAAGTTTGAATTAATTTAATGGAAAGTGCTTCAAATATTACATATGGTATTACTAGGACTGCTATAATTGAAATTAAGAATTTATAAGATAACTTTCAGAGGATATTTTAAAACAATCTTCAACTAACTTCAGATACTGGTGTTTCAGAGTTAAAAAAAAATATGAAATTTTCCAACATACCAGTAATTCTACAGGCAGTCTCAACAGTTGTATATATTCTGTTTTAGGCTGAAAAAGACAAATTATAACAGGGTAAATATACACATTTTATATTCTCTTTTGGTGGCAGATGTCATTAATTTGCATTTTGCCAAAAAAGGTGTAGTCTTCGATCATTTGATGTAAGACTGTCAAAATACTTCATAAATCACTTCTCCATGGCACCTGTTCCCACCTATGATATTTTGGAGGTTCGAATTTGCTCTGCTCCTATTTTGTATTGTTTTATGGACTTTTGATCTTGAATACTGTTTGTTATCTCCATATGTTTCATTCTGACAGAAAAAGTGCCCTAAAAATATTCTTTGCCTGATAGCAGATTTTGAAACAGAAGATGTTGATTGATTGTATGTTGTTTGACGTTTGAAAAATTTTCACTCATTCAAAAAATATGGGTTACACAATAATGGATGAATAATTTGCAATCAGGTTAGAAACGCAGTTTTAATTTATTTTACGCAGTTTAGTAAATTGATTCCTAAAACAGTCGCAATTTAACGTTTACCGTTCACGGTAGCCTAGTGGTAGAGCGTTCGCTTCGTGATCGGGAGGCCCGTCAAACCTTAGACGTAATCAAAGTACTGAAAGTACTGAAAAGCGGTTAGCATGCTTTCATCGAATATGTACAGTGTACAATAACAAAAAATGCATTGAATCATGATATTAAAGTAGGCATGCATATCTTTTTCCAGTGTCATCGACGAAGAAGCAGACACACTGAATTTTGTAGTACTTAACTAAATGGTATAACCAATAACATCCCAGACTGATGTCACAAATTTTTGTTTCAAAATATCAACCTGAGATTTTCAGTTTGAAAGACAGGAAGTTCAATTTCAAAAATTTCTCCCTAATTGTCTCCATTGTTGGCGTCCAAAAGTGCTCAGAACGAAAAAAAAAATTATGTTGATGTTGCAAATTTAATTGGCTTTCATGCTCTATTGATTCTGAAATTAGGTAACTGTAAAGGCTACTATAGCAAACAACTCAAAAAGAAAATAAAATGATAATTCAAATTCTTTAGATTAATTGATTTGGAGTACTGTACATAGATCTTTAGCTGGCTAGTCTAAGAAAAATGGATGGACGAGCAGAGAATTAATTAATTTCAGAGAGCTTCAGTTTCGTAGGCTCACTGCGGGTCAGCAATGTGTGACCTGTCATTGGGGATGCTTACTTCTCCTAGGCACCGGAACTTTCAAGGATCCGTTTTTCTTTTGAGACCGATCACTGTTCATTCTGTATTTTGATACAGATACTGAGTACATCTGTTTATTAATATTATGAACTATTTCTCTCACAGGAAGAAAGACAAGTAAACAAGATAATAAAGTTTTAAGAAATGTACATTATTGACTTTTCATACAATTAAATGTTCGAATAAGTAAATGGTATATGACAATTATTTAAAAAAGAGTCTTGCACGATATGTATAAACGAACATATACTGAGTATTTGGCAAATATTTTTCATGAAATATTGTAAAAAAAAAAAAAAAAAAAAAAACGTGTGAAAAGGAAAGTTGTTGTTTAATTCATCAATACTAGTATTTTAAAAATTCAAAGGTTCACTAGAAGTCAGTGTATAACAAACAATTTAATTGTCCATTGCAAGAATTACCTAGGTATCATTGTCACTTTCTTCAATATGTCGCATAAGCAATACATTGTTTTTTGGTTTTTTTTAGTAAAAACAAGTATGCGAATTTCTATCAATATGTCTGTAAGCATCTGTATTTTAATTTTTATTTTTTCTCAAAGGCTCAAAATGATAATTAACGAATTGGACAAATTCAAATTTAAAAAGTATTTTTACAACATATACCTTGCATAGGAATTTAGCAAACTTTCAAAAGTAATCATTCATTAGATATAATTTTCAATTTGTGCTTATCGTCAAGATTTTTCATGCCTCTTTTTTCTGTGCATATTTTATATCGGCTGATTTTTAGAAAAGGATCGAATGCCGATTAAATTTTTTTCTCCAATTTTTAAAAATTAATTTTAGTATTTTCAGGCTCCCATTATTTTTTTAAAAATAAAAATGTGATCGTTTAAAATCGTTTGTAATAATTAGACTGAGTACAGAATTTATCCCTGGAAACAAAGCTTTTATCATCTTTTAAATAATTTCAATTGAGAAAAAAAGGAGAAGAAAAACGTTTCATTATGAAAGTAATCCATAACTGTACAACTTACAGATGTATTCAGTATTTTTATATAAAGGCTTTCTTCGTGTACTAGTATTACTTAAGTTAATTAAAGGGATGCCTAAATATTTTGGAAAATGAAACTCGATCGAGAGATTCTCCGATGTTTTGCAGTCGGTAATAACCTTCAACCCCTTTAGCCAGTAATTAACCCGTCCTCCCTGTGCCCAGTAGCATAATTCGGTCAAATATTTATTGTTCATGAGGGATACCTTATAATTAATCACAGGCACCTGAATTTTTACCAGTAAGTCTCTAAATTAGCCAAATATCGAAACATTCTACCCCCTCTATATATAAATACACAAGGTGTCCAACGCCATTTTGACCACCTGTTCGATTCAGGCTTCATTTAACACATAAATCGGAAATGCCTACTGGTTTTCGTGTAACATTGGGTTGAAATATGATATTTCTCGCTATACATTTCTTCCTAAAGTTTAAATCTAACGCGTTGATAATGTTATCAGCTAAACTTCATGCTGACTTCGAATTTCGTCACAGGGCCCGATCGCCATCAGCTGATGTCACGGAAATTTAATCTCGACACCAAATGCTCCTATACATAAACTTTTTTTAATACAACATTTATAAATTTATTTCATTGACAAACAAAATCAGAAAAAAATTAAAAAACCGAAAGATTATGTTGTTTTGATAGTCTTGATTTTATTTAACATATGTTCTATGTGTTAGAAACAAATCATAGGTACTAGGTAGAGGCTTTGTTGAAGTTTCCGTTGTCGATAGGTAGCGCCTTATGGAAGTTTCCGGTGTCGATAAAAATCGGACACATGCCATAAAGCGGTTAGCGAAGCTAACCGCTTAAAAATAGGTAGTGACTGTTTCTTCGCCAAGCGCTCGGCATCAGAAGTGAAAGTCACGGGTCTTTCGGATATGACCTTAAAACGTAGGTCCCGTGTCACGGTATAGCCGTTAGCACGTTAAAGAACCCTCACTGTTCAATGGCCCTGAGTACCGAGTATAGGTCTAAATTTGAAGTCTCCATATGATTGAAAAATTATCGAGAGGGACGTTAAACAATACACAATCAATCAATAAAACATCCCAACCTTTGGGACTGTAATTTCCAGTGTGGGGTACTAGTGATAACCTTCCATTTCTAATTATGTCGATCCTACCTATGATGTACCTAAATCATTTAAGAAAGGAAACATCGAAGAATCCTATTTCGGGAACTGGAATATTCAGAGTGGGACGTTGTCTATAAAATACCACCACTTTAAGTTAATAATTATTGTATCGTCTCTAGTTTTGGAGACCTGCGCCTCAACGTTTTTTCTGCGAAAGGTATCATATTCAGTCACGCATTGCCAAGAACAAAAAAAAAATTTGAAACTTGCTTGAAAATAAAAAAAATTTGCCAATAAAGTTGAATATTTGAAGTATCATTTTTTTTAAATTGTTAAAGTCTTAGAGGCTTGTTGTAGTGATTGGTTTTTTGTTGTTCTTTTGTCACGCGGAGGGACTCGTTTTTGAGACGTCCGACAGAGTGTAATGCTATGCAAATTTTTGTCCATTCTGAATATTGATCTCTGGATCCAGATTGTTTATTTATGATGTTTAAGATATCTGCAAGATTCGCATGTCTTTTTCTTTGCTTTGTCATAATGTGGGTTACTAAAGATAGAAAGTATTACCAGGTATTTTTCCAAATTCTATTACTGGTCTCTAGTCTCTAGTAAAATGGACATTGGTTTTGTGGATATCCATCAACCTAGTATTCCAGTGCACATTTGTAAGCGAATTGGAGATAGTAACACTGTATTGCTGGCTTACACAGTGACCCCATTGTCACTAGCACGGCATCATTACTAATATTTCTCCGATTATTGTCTCAGAAAGTCAAGATGATAATAAACATATGTAATTTATTGGTATATATCATCTCGAAATATATTTACAAACTTAACTTAATTATATTAATTAGCTCTTTTAGATATTTTAAATATGCAGTTATCACGATTTCATATAGATATCGTATAAAATGGATTGCCTAGGTCACAAGGACTTGTGTCAAAAACGTATCAATCCGCCTGAAATTACATTCAAATTTTGTACAAATTTAAGTCTTTTTGTTACAACAATAATCTTTTTTCTAACATCAAATGAATGAAAATTAAATAATAAGGAATGAATTTAATAGCTACCCATTTTATACGATATAAACTCGGTTGGAACAGTTTACGTTTTTTTATAAACCGTTTAATACGTTTTTATACTGTCAAACGTCTCTTTAAAACCGTGTAAATAACCCCCACAGCAATGCCAATCAATTTTGCTATGTGTCTTACAGTTAATCAAACATCATCAGTGATAATTTGTTGAATTTTGGAAAATAGGACATTTTTTGTTGTAAGTCCTCGTCGCCAAGAACGGTAGTCATTTAGATGCCCATAATATCATTTTTGTTCATTGAAATTGAAATTCACCTGCTTATGTGTCTACATAGAGACATTGATTGCGATAAATATCACATATTTTAGTGAATTTTGGGGGATTCTTAACGTGTTTACAGCAGCTTTCATAACGCTTTTAACTGCACTGTAGCTTACTGATTCTTTACCATTCATTTTTGATGTATTGTCTCGAATACGCCTTATTTTCCAGATTCTCACAACGAACCTATTTGATGAAAATTGTCCCATCAACTGTCATTAATTCATTAATGATTCAATCATGAAAGAAAGTAAACTAAATGCCATATGATTTCTATGTTGTATGTAATAGAGCTCAGGAAATCATTTATTAAAGAACCCACGTATATCTTGTGTGAAAGTTTTATTTTATACATTTTAAAATAAGGTTGTCTGTGCACAGATATTTGTATCAGATATATTTTTAACCCATCGTATGATGATAACACGTGTTATTAGGCAATTAGAAGTTGGACGGTTATTCGCTATTCGCCATTCGAATCTGTCTGCCGGTTCGCTATTCAAATTACCGTAAATGTCCTAACAATTTTTTTTTTTCAAAAAACCTTAATAACGCATTATAATCCGTGTTTAAAAAAACTCGTGAAATACTAAATAGTATATTATAAGTATTTCTACATAAGAGTAAATTACCCGGGTGCAGGCTAAGATCCTGGATCCCATATTTAGACTCTTATATTTTTACAAGGGAGGAGTATGGGAGAGACCTTTCAAACCTCAAAAGAAATTTATGTTACAAGACCGGACACCGGGAACCCATTTAGCTAGCCCGGATGAAATTGGGAAAAAAAGCCTTATAATTCTATTATATGTATTTCTGAATAAGAGTACATTGCCCGGGGGGCTGGCTAACATCCAAGATACCCATATTTAGACCTTGATAATTTTACAGGGGAGGGGTATGAAAAGGACCCTTCTACTGTCAAAGGGAGTTTATGTTACAAGACCTGGAACCCATTTATCTAGCCCGGATGAAATTGGAAAAAATCGTATAATTCTATTATATGTATTTCTGAATAAAAGTACATTGCCCGGGGGTCTGGCTAACATCCTGGATCCCATATTTAAACCTTGATATTTTTACAGGGGAGGGGTAAGGAAAGGACCCTTCTACTGTCAAAGGGAGTTTTTGTTACAATACCTGGAATCCATTTAGCTAGACCGGATGAAATTGGAAAAAAACGTATAATTCTATTATATGTATTTCTGAATAAAAGTACATTGCCCGGGGGTCTGGCTAACATCCTGGATCCCATATTTAGACCTTGATATTTTTACAGGGGTGTGGTATGGAGGGGACCCTTCTACTGTCAAAGGGAATTTATTTTACAAGACCGGGAACCCATTAAGCTAGCCCGGAGAATATTGGAAAAAAGCCTCATAATTCTATTATATGTATTTCTGAATAAGAGTACATTGCCCGGGGGTCTGGCTAACATCCTGGATCCCATATTTAGACCTTCATATTTTTACAGGGGAGGGGTATGGGAGGGACCTTCTACTGTCAAAGGGAATTTATTTTACAAGACGGGGAACCCATTTAGCTAGCCCGGGGAAAATTGGAAAAAAAACGTTTAATTCTATTATATTTTTACAAGGGAGGAGTATGGGAGAGACCTTTCAAACCTCAAAAGAAATTTATGTTACAAGACCGGACACCTAATTAGCTAGCCCGATCAAAATTGGAAAAAACGTAAAATACTATAATTATAAGAGTACATTGCCCGGCGGCTGGCTAACATCCAAGATCCCATATTTAGACCTTGATATTTTTACAGGGGTGGGGTATGGAAAGGACCCTTCCACTGTGAAAAGGAATTTATGTTACAAGACCGGGAACGCATTTAGTTAGCCCGGAGAATATTGGGAAAAAAACGTAAAATTCTATTATATGTATTTCTGAATAAGAGTACATTGCCCGGGGGTCTGGCTAACATCCTGGATCCCATATTTAGACCTTCATATTTTTACAGGGGAGGGGTATGGGAGGGACCCTCCTACGGACAAAGGGAATTTATTTTACAAGACCGGGAACCCATTTAGCTAGCCCGAAGAAAATTGGAAAAAAAAAGTATAATTCTATTATATGTATACAAGGGAGGAGTATGGAAGAGACCTTTCAAACCTCAAAAGAAATTTATGTTACAAGACCGGACACCTAATTAGCTAGCCCGATCAAAATTGGAAAAAACGTTAAATACTATAATTATAAGAGTACATTGCCCCGGGGGCTAGCTAACATCCAAGATCCCATATTTAGACCTTCATATTTTTACAGGGGAGGGGTATGGGAGGGACCCTTCCACTTTAAAAGGAATTTATGTTACAAGACCGGGAACCCATTTAGCTAGCCCGGATGAAATTGGGAAAAAAAGCCTTATAATTCTATTATATGTATTTCTGAATAAGAGTACATTGCCCGGGGGTCTGGCTAACATCCTGGATCCCATATTTAGACCTTCATATTTTTACAGGGGAGGGGTATGAGAGGGAACTTTTGACTATCAAAAGCTATTTATATTACAAGACCGGGAACCTTTTTATAAATTAGCTTGCCCGGATAAAATTGGAAGAAATACGTCAATGAGATTTTAGAACGCAGTTTGCACTTTGAGGGTGGGGTACAAGGGTTCAGTTACGACTTCTGTGAAATATTGGTGATGGAACCATCTCTAGTTTCCAAGATAGAGCCCTCAAGTTTTCAGCCCTACTATACTATACGAATGTAATGGTTTGGGCTGTGGATATCGGCCTGGATAGCTCAGTTGGTAGAGAACCTGACTGGAGATGCAGGGGTCCCGGGTTCGATTTCCGGTCCAGCCATACATTTTCTCCTTTCCTGTTACAGATTTAGTGCCGTTGACCACCCCTGGAATTGCAGGTGAAAGTCCTGCCAGGGGCAATAGGAACTTGGGTTGTGTTTTCGAGGGCGAAGACCATTTAAGGAAGGAGGAATGTAATGGTTTGAACCGTGGATATCGGCCTGGATAGCTCAGTAGGTAGTGCACCTGACTAGGGATACAGGGGTCCCGGGTTCGATTCCCGGTCCAGCCATACATTTTTTCCTTTCCTGTTACAGATTTGGTGCCGTTGACCACCCCTGGAATTGGAGGTGAAAGTCCTGCCAGGGGCAATAAGAACTTGGGTTGTGTCTTCGAGGGCGAAGACAATTTAAGGAGGGAGGAATGTAAGTAGTATAAGCATTCCCGCTAGGGGAAGATTCTGATTGGCTGAGAGAAATCACATGATCAATTTTGATTGGTGGAGGGGAAAGGGGGTCAACTGAGTGCAGTTCTAACCCTAACCCCCTAACCCTAACCCTAACCCTAACTAACCCTAACCCTAACCCCTGGCCCTAACTAACCCTAACCCTAACCCCCTAACCCTAACCCTAACCCTAACTAACCCTAACCCCTAACTATCCCTAACCCCCTAACCTAACCCTAACTAACCCTTACCCCTAGCCCTAACCCTAACCCTAACCCCTAACCCCCTAACCCTTATCCCTAGCCCTAACTAACCCTAACCCTAACCCTAACTAACCCTAACTAACTGTATCCCTAGCCCTAACTAACCCTAACCCCCTAACCCTAATAACCCTAGCCCTCCCCTAGCCCTAACTAACCCTATCCTCCCCTTAGCCCCTTTTTAACCCTAACCTATCCCCTTAAATACTGGAGTTGTTTACACTGTGTTTATACTATACGTAGGTACTACGTTTTGTTTATGGACACAGGTAAATGCGGCGTGTGCAAAACATTACAAGAATGTGATTATGACGTCACGCTTCACAGTCTAGACAGCCCTATAACCGGTTCAAACTGGATTTTTACTGAAAACAATAACAACCTGGATTTTTACTGAAAACAAGAACACAGATTTTGATTTTTATTCAATTTTTATTCACAATGAAAAAAAAATACATACAATTTACATTTTCTGTTTCTTCTTCTGTCCCTTCTCACTGGTCCGGGGTAGTTTCCTCTTGTGTGTTCTGGGTGGACACTCCTCTATTTTTCTCCTTTTTGTACTTTTTTCACTAACTAGTCTGTCTCCCTTTCTAAATTACTTATCTTTTCCATCACTTTTTTCACTAACTGGTCTGTCTCCCTTCCTAAATGACTAATCTTTTCCATCACTTCTTTCTCTAACTGGTCTATCTTTTCCATCACTTCTTTCTCAAACTGGTCTATCTCCCTTTCTAGATCACTAATCTCTGTCAGCGCTTCTTTCTTTTTATTTAGGATAAGGCACAAATGACTTCTTTCATCTAGATCTAAAAGATCCTGTGTTTCTGGTACTGTCTCCTTTGTATTTTCCTCTGCCATATTTTACTTCTGTCGAGTTAAAAGTAATCACACAGAATGATCCTCATTGTACAGCTCTGGTTTATATATATAGCATGGATTTATTTTAGGGCCGTGTGCAAAAAATACTTTTTACCTACGTTTTCTTATATATATATATACCTGTTTGCATCACCTGTAAAGTGCCGTGTGCAAAAACATAAGGGTCGTGTGCAAAAAATACCTTTTACCTTGTTTGCATCATCTGTAAAGTGCCGTGTGCAAAAAGTACGATAAACTTACCTATGCATTGTGACGTCATTCACTGTATAAATACAATGTGATTATGACGTCACACTTTTTCATTTACAGTCTAGACAGCCTAGTCTAGCCAGCCTAACCGGTTTGAACTGATTTTTTTACTGAAAGACAATAACAAATAACACACAATACAAAAAACATGTGTGTGTTATGTCTGTCAAGTTATAACACCAGGTCATTTTTTTAAAAAACTTAGAATTTCTTTTTAAATTTTTTAAACTTTTTTTTAAAAAACATAAATTTTTTTTTAACTTTTTAAAAATAACTTTAATGTTTTTTTCTTATTAATTTTTTTTTTTGGTAAACTCCCCTTATAGTTTTTAAGAAATAAAATAAAAAAAATCATGTAATACTACATCAGTGTTATGTTATTGTATGACTTCATCTTTTATACAGTCGGGTTCGGGGTTTCGGGCAGCCATGGCGAATTTTCGGCAGGATTTTACCCCAGTGAAAAAGGCTTGTAATTTACCCTGTAGGTCTTTTAAAGTTGTTTCACATTGTTTATGATTGTGATTATGTTATCGCTCACCTATATGTTTAATGTCAGCTATGCTAAATAACCCATTTCTGTGTAATTTGAGAGAATGTTTTGACATGTGGTTAAAGTATGGCGTGCTATTCATGTTATCATTTAAAAAGTCGATCCTAAATAAATCTGTCTTAAAAAATACATTTTACGAATGACATTTAATATAGTGTTAAATCTAAAGCAAACTAGCATGGCGCGGCGCCATGCCCTTTTTTCTCAGCGCCATGCCCTTTTTTCCTGCGCCATGCCCTTTTTTCCAAAAATAAATTCAAAATTTCCGCCATTTTCTCGTTAAATATTGTTATACGGGCACTTTTTGGTCGATATACGGGCACTTGTTGATCTATACGGGCACCTCTTACCTACATACGGGCACTTTTAATAACTATCAACAGAGACGCCATATTGAATTTTTTGTATTGACCCAATTTTAAAGACGACAATGCCGACTTCAGAGAGGTCCAAACGCAAGCGAATCGAAGAAAACGAGAAGCAAGCAAGGCAATGCAGACGGCTGTTCCAATTCTTCGGCAGGTATATTCTTGAAAATTGTTAATCATACATTGTTTCACGAAACAACTAACGTTATACAAACGATCAGCTGATCGGGATGACCTAAATTAAGTCGAAGAAAAGATGCACTGTTGGTTTCCAAAATGATTTGAAATTTTAATAATTATAATTGATTAAGGTTTACACACAACCGTGATTCTGTTTCAGTTTATATTTTTGATAAATGATAAATTCCTTGCACTAGGTCTACAAGTACTACAAGTACAATCAGCTGGTCGAGGTCAATGTTCAAAGTTCAAGAGTTCATTATCATGATTATTGAAACGACTATTTCAAGATGATATTTTTAATAATCTACATATATTTATACATATGATAAACACTGCATTATTTGTCTTAATTATTTGTAGTTATACTATAATCTATATTTATATTATAATATTACACCATGTCATTGTGAATAAATATGGTAATTTAGATTGAGAAGAGTTACAGAAAAGGTAAAAGATATGTTATTAACAACTGTTATAAGTGATTATGATTAATGAATGTGTGTTGAAATAAAGATTGGGAACAACAAAGGTGTCAATTAGCACCCAAGTCCCGGAGTGTATGTTAATAAAATTAGAGATATCCCAGCAAATAGCGAGATATCTCAAATGTGTGAAAGTCGAATGTTTTTAGGTATATAGAATTACTCAATCCATATCCAAGACAATACGGAACCTGCTAACAAAGCTTTTCACTCAGAATAATTATGTCCCCCCTCAAAGAAGAGAGGGCATATTGCTTTGCTGCTTTTGGTTGATCTGTCCATCATCAATTTTCGTTCATTTGCTTCAACAATAGACCCTTTTCCTATGACATTTCGCTACTCATAAGAAAAATAGTGTTATCTTTAAGTTTACCTCAGTAACTAGTTTAACAAACTGAACTTCTTGAAGGGATCTAGGAATATTTCCCTAGGCTACAATATGATGGCTAAGGGGAAAAACTCTTAAGCGAAAGATTCATAGGAAAAAGGGTCTATTGCAGAGTTCAGGTGGCACGTATTGAAATGAAATTTGGTGTACAATTTTATCAAAAGAATATTGATGTCATTTTCAGTTTTGGGCATGATCAAGGGATTATGAATAGAGCATTAATTGCACCAGTTGAGTCTTATTATTATGTTTCATGATGTCACAATTATTTATTCACAATAACATGGTATACCGTATAAAATTATGTAATTACATGATTCAGTTTGTCACACTATTAGTATTAGATACCATATTACTGAGGGCAACATATAATATAGTTATGCAGTTTTAAGACAAAAAAAATTAATGAATTTTTAAAATATTTCAGGCCAGAATCACCATCCCTCTCAAGAGCTGATGAATCCCAGGAGGAGGAGATGTGTTGTTCACCAATGCCACTGCCAGACATCGATCTTCTAGATTCAACTGCAGAGCCAAGCACCCCTTTAGAGTCTAGGACAGAGTCAAGTGCCCTCCCTAACCTTCACGATTCCAGGACCCATGCTACATCTAGCCCAGTGACTGACCGTACCAGAAACAACTCGGGACACAAGATGAACTTTGACCCTAATTGGCAGATCAACCGACCCTGGCTCATCAATGAAGTGGAGTACAGCAGTGATGGTTTTTCCTTTGATGCTATGTACTGCAGCCTCTGCCGTAAAATGGGACACCAAAGGCCGTAACAACAGCAAGGTCTGGAATACTACAGGTTGCGTTTCCACCCGCCTAGATGTTGTCACCAAGCACGAGTCATCTGAGATGCACAAAGATGCAGTGTTCAAAGAGATGGCAATGGACAAAGGCATTGAGGCAGCATTTGAGACCATGAACAAGAAAGAAATCCAGGCCTTAAAGGATGCCCAGAAAGTCTTGTACTTCCTGATCCAGCATAATCTACCATACCTGACCCTGTACGAGCCATTGATGGATCTGTGCATCGCACTAGGAGCCACAAATCTCCAACATCTGCCCAACACAAAGAATGCAACTTACAGAAGTGCGGCCACAGCCACAGAGTTCCTCGACTGCCAGGCAGAAGTTGTTGAGACCAGAGTGTCTGAAAGTATTAAGACAAGCGAGTCCTATGGTTTGATGGTGGACGAGTACACGGACATCAGTGCCAGGAAACATTTGGCCATGGTGTGCAGATTTGTCGACAACGGAGCATCCAGGCTGGCATTTCTCCAGGATGTTAAACTTTCAAATGGGGAAGCTGAGACCATTTACTCCGCAATGAAGGGTTATCTCGCCTCCAAGGAAATACCCCTGCAATAGATGACATCCTTTGCCAGTGATGGGCCTGCAGTAATGGTGGGGAAGAGAATGGGGTGGTTGCCAAACTTCAACATGACAACCCAGAAGTTCTGCATCTTCATTGCATGAATCATCGACTGCAGCTTGCTGTATCAAAGGCCTTCAAGTCCATCCCCATGATAAGCAACACAGATGAGCTGCTCACAGCACTTTTTAAGTACTACCATTACAGCACAGTCCGTTCAGAGAGCTTGCAGGCCATTCAGAATTTGATGAGGGAGACGGGAGAGTTAGAAAACCAAAACAACATCACGGTGAAGAGGGCTGTACACACAAGATGGTTAAGTCATGAGGCAGCTGTTCAGACTGTTAGGAAGTTGTATGCACCCATACTGACTGATCTTGAAAATGCAGTTGCCTCAGGACGGTATAAAGTCATTAGAGATGGAAAGGGAACCCCAGCAAGCAGCCTCCTTAAGATGCTAAAAAACTACGACAAGCTGTACTTTATCCATCTCCTCTGTGACATTTGCACATCCTTGGCCTCCCTTACCAGGACATTCGAAAGGGAAGATGTGGATCTTTCAATTATTGAACCGAGGGTAACAGCAACGCTTTCAACCCTTAGGAAAATGAAAGAGAGAGACCCTCCCTTTACAAGCAAAGTTCCATCTGTTGCACAGAGTTTGGGAATTTCGACCAAGGATGACACTCACCAGACAATTCAGGCAGCCAAAAACCAGTTCATCGACAACCTGACGAGCAACATTGAGGACAGACTGGAGAATTCCTCCCTGATTGACAGCCTTTCTGTTCTCAACCTCAGTGCAGTTGACCCAAACAACCTTGCTTTCTATGGGGATGCAGCTCTTTCCTCCCTAGCAAACCACTTCAACCTGGACGAGGAACTCACATTACATGAATGGAGTGAAATGAAAGAGTTTTTTAGGAGCAACCTGGAGGTGTGCACCCCAAAGTACTTGCTAGACACCCTGACCAAGGCAAGAGCAACAACTGGAGAAATGTTTCCAAACATCAGGAGGCTGTTGGCTATTGCAGAGTCCCTGATCATCTCCACTTCTGCAGTAGAGAGGGTTTTCAGCAGAGTGAAGCTCACAGTAACCACTCACAGGAACCGTTTATCTGTAAACACTGTCAGTAAGCTGTTGACTGTGGGCCTCAACACCAACTCAGTTGAAGACCTAGACCTGGAAAAGGTTGTGAAACTCTATCTGAGTAAGAAAAATAGAAGAATCCTCAGAGTCCAGCCTTCAAGTTCCAAGTGAATCTGTGCCTGAATAAGATGTGACAGTTAGTTCTTATTTACAGTGAGAAAAGAAACTCTTGTCAGTTGTGATATATGTTCTTAAAGTTGACAGTTTTTAAAAAGATTTTATTGATATTTTATTTTATGACATGTGACCTATTTATTTTGTTTTCTGAAAAATATTTAAAACTAGTCTACTTGGTTTTTAGATTTGTGCAAATACTCTATGTCTTTCAAAGTTAACACATGCATAATATGTATTGATTATCTACCTCATTTGAAATGAAATGTGATATTTTTAAAAATGTATTTATTTATAACATGCCTGATTATTTATTAACTACTCTGAATTGTCCTTCAAGTATTTTCTTATCTAGGTAATAGTATCTAAGTGACAAAGACATTTTATCATTATTTAAGATAATGTATAGTAATAGTAGCTAGTATGAATTGAAGTGTCTCTCTTTTATAATGTTATGATGCATTATTTATTTATTTTTTTTTTGGTTTTAATAATTTAATAGTAGCTAGAATGAATTGAAGTGTCTTTCTATATTATAAATGTTAAGATGCATAGTTTATTTAATTGTAATGAAATAAGTCAAATTCATCATGTTCATATGTGCCATTTTTCATAAATTATAAATATATTGTCTCTGTTGAAATATGCAATGTTAAAAAAAATATAGATTTAATAAAATCATTGTGAATGAACACTTCTGTTTTCTCATTTCACAAGGTTGAAAAGTTGAAAAAAGGGAGCAACATGTTTTAACTTGTTAAAAGGATAAAGGATTATTTATTATACTACGATACAATAAAAGTGCCCTGAGATTGCCTTGCCGCGACGGAAAGTGCCCTTTTTAGCATATCAAATGTGTGCCCTTCTCAGATCCTGGATTTAACACTATAATATGATTGATTAGAGTATAGGTATCCATATATAAGAGATATTATTTTGCATTACATTTAAACATGTTTTTCTGTCCTGTTTGTCTGTCAATTGTTGCTTTACTTCCTTTGTAAAATGAGGTTAAATTGAGTATCACTGAATATTGTATGCTTTTTTTTCAGGATCAGCTAAGATGTTATTTCACTGGATTATTTAATGGATAGACTTATTGGGCATATATTTGGATATCTCTGGTAAGTTTGTCTTTGTTTTGTTTACATTTTCCTATGAAGGTCATCTTTGCATTTAACCATGATTTATATGTAAAGTTCTATTTTGAATGTAAATGCTGTATTTATCCTCATTTCATGTGATTTACAGTTGTATAACCTGCATGTAGCTCAGAGTGCATTTAATATTTCTATGATGGATCATTCTTTGATTGAATTTAAATCAGAAAAATATTCACTAAATTTTGATAAAATACATATGGTATCTTTTACATTTCTGTCCCTTTTATCTGTCAATTATTGTTTTACTTACATTGTAAAATGAGGTTAATTGTGTATCACTGAATATTGTATGATTTTTTTCAGGATCAGCTAAGATGTTATTTCACTGGATTATTTAATTGGGCATATAATTGGATATCTCTGGTAAGTTTGTCTTTGTTTTGTTTACATTTTCCTATGAAGGTCATCTTTGCATTTAAGGTCAAGATCTAGTAAATGACTTTAGAATAACTTTTCAGTGCTAAATCCATTATGACGTCATAATCACTTTCAACTTTCTTTTTCCCGTACTTTACGGCTCTAATAGAACTATGTAGAAAATAAAGTATTTCCATGGAATTCAATTTGAAATCACATGAAAAGTAGTCCCGATACCTATCTTAAATTTGACATTATTTTAAAGTAGAGACTAAGAACATACAAATTACCGTTTTCTGAAAAACTGTAGGCAATCTGGATACATTTTCTTTGCCTGATATGGAAAAAACTCCTGTTTTCAAAACTGGTTTTCTTAATTTTTCATTGAAAATGACAGTGTAAAATATGGTTTTTCATCTTGTTTTTCTACAAATTATGCCCCGAAACATCTATTTTGACCAAGCTAATATTATAAAGCATCATTAAAGGAATTAGTTTCTTAAATTTGAAAAATCTGTAGACACCTTCCATTTACTAGATCTTGACCTTAAGCATGATTATATGGTTTAATTTAATTACTGTGTAATTCTTATGTGATCTCATATCTCTAACATTCATATAAGCACAGTCTTATTTTGGCTAAAATATGCTAAGGAAACTTCATATTGTTAATAAGTCCTTTTGCATAAATTATGATATAATGTCATAATTCATTATGTCTGTTACCCATGGAATTCAGACTTACTAAATTGTGATCTATAAGGAATGTAATAAAAGAAAAAGTAAGAATCTACAAAAGGTTTATCCTTGTTTTGATTCTAAATATGTGCTATATATGGCATACATAATCATTTCATTTTCACTTTTGTTTCTTATTAATGAGCTTTTCAAAAAATGTAGGACTACATGTTGTATATGCTAATATCTTTTTGTATGCTGTACTGACAGGTATTAAACAAAATTGAATCTGCTGTTAAGAGAAAGTCTGTTAGTGTCTAAAAATTACACTGATAATCATTTTGTATTTGTGATATTAATACAATAACTGTGCTTCTTTTGTTATC